>NC_059430.1:3335692-3454708 GCF_021028975.2 Sphaerodactylus townsendi | reverse complement strand
GAATTGATGTGCTAGATTTTGTGAAAAGAAAGTTATATATATATATAACTTTCTTTTCACAAAATCTAGCACATCAGAACTATATATATATATATAACTTTCTTTTCACAAAATCTAGCACATCAATTCATATGGAACAAATATATTTATCCAAACTTATAGGCATTCAGTAATCAATAGACCATAGCCATGGTTCATCAAACTGAAAATAAATCATATCTTCAATGTGTTCCCTTATAGGAACAATCACCACCAATTCCACAATTTTTTCATAAAGGAGCAGCAGTGGCGTAGGAGGTTAAAAGCTCGTGTATCTAATCTAATCTGGTGGCGAACCTTTGGCACTCCAGATGTTATGGACTACAATTCCCATCAGCCCCTGCCAGCAATTGGCCATGCTGGCAATTAGCCATGCTGGCAGTGGCTGATGGGAATTGTTGTCCATAACATCTGGAGTGCCAAAGGTTCGCCACCACGGCACTAGACCATGGCCACACAGCCTGGAAAAGCCACCAGAACCAGTTGAATCCAGCCATGAATGACAATACACTTTCACAACTGTTTGCAAGTAGGTTTTGCTATTCCGCACAGCTGCAAAGTGTGTTGAAAGTGCACTGTTCTGCATGTGCGGAAGGGGCCTGATATCTGTAGTTGGAATTCTGGACGTTTTGTGCAAAAATTGGCATTTCAACAGTCAGTTGCTATTTGTCAGAGAAATATTTATTCTGATTGATACAGGAAGAGGAGCAGCGGAAGGGGTCCAGTCAGGGACACCCCCCCCTCCCTAAAAAGAGCTGCCTCGTGCAAGTTAGTGCTGAGTCCAAACTGCGAGGAGCTGAACTCGGAAATCACCTGATAGTGTGAAAAACCGGTCCTGGGTTGCCCACTCTTGCCCATTCCTGTTTCTGTTCCAGCCGGATGGGGATTGAGCTCTCCTTGGCCTGCAACTTCCACCCCATTCACTAAACTTTAACCGGCAGTGAACCGAGAGACAAGGGGAAATCTGTTTACTTAGAAATGCCGCCGTTGGTTAAGATACGGTCCAGCAGTTTCATGCAAAACATCATTTTCGTTAAAAAGGAACCAGCGGTTCCAGGAAGGGGAGATTTAGATCGGGAAAGCAGTTGGCATGAGGGCTGTTTTGCATGGGAGGGAGGATTCGTCTCCTGCAACTGGCTGCAAAAATAATTGAAAGCGTGGCTCCATGTGGGTCCTTTTTCTTCTGTCGATTCACAGCTGACTCATGGTAGTAGAAGAAGAGGTTTTATACCCTACTTTTCTCCACCTTTAAGAAGGTGGGATCCAAAAATTTTAGGAACAGGTTCCCATGGTGGTGGGATTCAAACTGTGGCTGGGTGGGGCACGACGGGGGCGGGGCCGGGCATTCCTGGGTGGGGCTGTGGCAAGGACGCAGCTGCTGCGCCGGTCCTTGGGCGGGAAATGAATGTACGCAGGCGCAGGCTGCCACGCACACCGGTGCACCTCCTGCTAGACTGCTGAGGCAAAAATCACGTGGCAAAATCACCCATTAGTAACCCCCTTCTTGGCACACACAAATAATTAGTAACCTACTCTCGGGAACCTGTGAGAACCTGCTGGATCCCACCTCTGGGTGGGGGAGGGGAGAGGCAAACAGGAGGGCGAGAATCACATTTGCTGTATTGTAGCCAAGGAGAAAGCAAATGGAATTCAGAGATCCCCCGGTGGGGAGGATCCAGCAAGCCTCACCATCGCCATTAACGTCAATTCCATCAAAGACCCGGTTGGTGAATTCCAGAGCGCTCGTCTCTTGGTTGCCGCCGTTGATGGCTCGGATTGCCTGCAATGGAATATTTTTTTTTATCACTCACTTCCAGAGAGTAGTCATGTTGGTCTCCAGTAGAAGAGAAAGATCCAAGTCCAGTAGATCCTTTGAGGTTAGGCAGTGGTGGGATCCAAAAATTTTAGTAACCGGTTCCCTCGCCAGCCCCCCCCTCAGCAAAGGGGGCAGAGGCGTACCTCGGCAAACCTGAGCACTGGGCAAAACCTGAGTTGGATGCCTCCCCATGGGCAGCCACCCCACCATGACCACCCCCCCCAATTTTTTTTTTTGCACCAGGTCATTTTTAAATCATCATCCCATTATAGAAAATGCCCCAACTCACAAATCTGAACACAGCCATGGTGAAACACACAGGTTCTTTGATAGAGACTGGTGAGATAAAAGGTAGGAAAGGCTGAGAATCCATGAATTGCAGGACCTGAAACTAATTAACCCAGTTCAGGGAGTGACATTATCAGTCGCAATTGCTAGATGGAGCCTTCACGTTCAAAGGCAGGATGCCTCTCGGGGAGGCGAGGGCGTGGAGGCGGAAAAGCGGACCCAATGAGCAACCCCCTCTCGGCACACACAAATGATTAGTAACCCACTCTCGGGAACTGGTGAGAACCTGCTGGACCCCACCTCTGAGGTTAGGGCTTCCAGCCATCAGGTGGGACTTGGGGATCCCCTGGAACTACAGTACTAGGTGAAACTTGGCACTCTTGTTGTAACCAACGAGATTTTTGAGGTATAAACTTTCTCCCTTCATCTGGTATCTGATGAAGGAACAGTTGAGTCATACCCCTCTAAAATCTGGTTGGTCATTTTCTCTCGGGGAACTGACTCTTTATTGGTTGGAGATCGGATGTAAAAATTACATGAGGTCTCCGGAGCCCACCTGAAGGAAGGAGAAAAGTTTAGATTTACACCCCACCTTTCTCTTCAGTAAGAAGACTCAAAGGGCCTTACACATTCCCTCCCTCTCCCCGCAACAGACACCCTGTGAGGTAGGTGGGGCTGAAAGAGTTCAGAGAGAACCGTGGCTGGCCCCATGTCACCCAGCAGGAATGTAGGGGAAAACAATTTTGGTGAACTGTAGAGAAGAGATAAGGTTTTGTGAGTGTAACCCCCATGCTCAGAATGGGTTGACCCAGAAAGGGGTGGAGACTCAAAGCAGCAGGAGGCTGCAGAGCTCATGTAGTTTGGAGGAGACGAGGCTACCAGACTCGGACCTTGGTTTGTATAAGCCCTGAACACCTTGTTAAGGTATTATTATTATTATTATTATTTTTATTATTATTATTATTATTATACACATAACAACACAGCACAAGTGTCTGGAATTCATCTCTGAATATCGAGTCCTTCCCAAGGACCTAGGATATTAGAGGTATTTATGTGAGGAATGTGTGTGCAGTTCTCTAGAAGTGCTGCAAGTTCTGCAGCATGTGGACTGGATGTTCTGTCCAAGTTTAGGCTTTCCCCAGCATGTTTTTTTTCAAGATTTCTTTGGGATTCCTCCTAGAGCCAATCGCACTCACTAGTGGGATTACTGTTGTTCTGCTCACAATTGTTCAACTCTCAATTTGTAGGTCCTTGTATTTGTGATCTTTTTCCAGCTCTTTTGTCCTTCAATACTCCTGTGCTGTCAACTGGCACAGCAACACCATGATCCAAAACATGTTTTTTCTCTCTATCACTGTTATGTCTGGGGTGTTGTGTGCCAGGTAGTCTGTCCCTGTTTGTCAGCAATTCTAAAGTCCCAAGAGTATTTTTTTGCTTCTTCATTTTCTGTGGTCTTCTCTGGCTTGTGCTCACTCAGGTCTTGCTACAGGGCAGGCCGTACTTCCTTTGCAAAGGTTCCAGTGCACCATTGCTGCTAGCCTCATTTGCTGACGCTCAAGATAGTCAGTTTGGGCTATCATTTCTTACAAATTAAAAGCAGATGATGTGCCGTCCACAGTTTGCCATTTCACCCCTCTTTGCAGAGACGGCACTTTGGGTCATTGTAAGACTTTTCGATTCGTGTCTTTATTGCATTTGTCCGTAATGCTTATTATTATTATTATTATTATTATTATTATTATTATTATTATTATTATTATTATTATTATTATTATTATTATTATTATTATTATTATTATTATTATTATTTTAATTGGATTTAATATACCGCCCTATCCCAGAAGGGCTCAGGGCGGTGAACAATATAAAATCATATATAAAACATACAATTTAAAACAATTATGTTCTAAAATAGTTCACCGCCCTGTCTATAAAATTATGCATGGGGTAGAAAATGTTGACAGAGATAAATTTTTCTCTCTTTCTCACAATACTAGAACCAGGGGGCATTCATTGAAAATACTGGGGGGAAGAATTAGAACTAATAAAAGGAAACACTTCTTCACGCAACGTGTGATTGGTGTTTGGAATATGCTGCCACAGGAGGTGGTGATGGCCACTAACCTGGATAGCTTTAAAAGGGGCTTGGACAGATTTATGGAGGAGAAGTCGATCTAGGGCTACCAATCTTGATCCTCTTTGATCTGAGATTGCAAATGCCTTAACAGTCCAGGTGCTCGGGAGCAACAGCGGCAGAAGGCCATTGCTTTCACATCCTACATGTGAACTCCCAAAGGCACCTGGTGGGCCACTGCGAGTAGCAGAGAGCTGGACTAGATGGACTCTGGTCTGATCCAGCTGGCTTGTTCTTATGTTCTTATGTTCTAAAATAGTAACCCACGAAACCCATATACAACCCTCCCCAGAAAAAAAGGAATGGGTCCCAAGGATGTTAGAGGCCCCTGTAGGAAGAGGGGGGGGGGGGCCCGGAGGCACTATCAGCGAATTTGCCGAATTTTCCTGCAATGTTGTTGGGAACTAGTGGGAAGGTAGTTGTTTATTTTTGCTATGTTGCAAATGTTGGAGTTTATTGTTTCAAGGTTTTTTGCGTGTGGTTGTAATGGGTGAGAGTTCTCCTGGAAACCTTCGTCATGTTGAATCCTGTTCATCAAGCCCTCGGAGTCTTCAGGAGCCAACCCACAGTTGCAAACTCATTCCGAGTGCTGCCCCACAGAACCCACAGATAGAGGCTACATGAGCGGCAGGCCGTAAGGGAAAATTCGGCAGAGCAGGGCAGGTATTGGAGGAGAGAGGAACGCAACCCCCCGCCCAATATCCTTCAGGACGGGGATATCAAACAGTGCAATTTTTTTTAGGGGAACTTTTTGTGTACTTTTGAAGGGGTTATCTGCCCTGGTCACACCTTGCCACAGTGATCCACACCATGGTCCTCTCCAGGCTAGATTACTGTAACTTGCTCTGCGCTGGCCTACCCTTGAGACTGCTCCAGAAATTGCAATTAGTCCAGAAAGTGTTGGTGAGAATGCTCACGGGGGCACCGGTGACGGACCCCAGAGCCCCTATTCTTCACTGCCTGCACTGCCAATTGAATTCCAGATCGTTTTCAAGGTTATGATACTAACCTCTAAGGCCAGGAGTGGTCTGGGACCATCATATCTTCGAGGCTGCATCTCCCAGTATTGCCATGGAGGTCACTTTGGTCCTCCGACAGTAATCTCTTAGTGATCCCTGCCCCCAAACACACCTGGCTGGCATCAACTAGAGCAGTGATGGCGAACCTCTGGCACGGGTGCCAGAGGTGGCACTCAGAACCCTCTCTGTGGGCACGCACAGTGTTGCCTCTCCCCCACACATCTAGGCTGGCCTGGGCCACTGGGCTCGATTATTAGCATCAAACCTAAGACCTAGTTTTGGGGAAGCAGTGTAGGTAACCCTGTTAAGCGCTGTTAAACCCCACTGATTTTCATGCGAAGAACTAAAGCACGATCCTTTACCTGGGAGTAAGCTCGGTTGCTGGCAATGGGGCTTGCTTCTGAGTAAACCCTACTAGGGTCGCGATTCACCCGTTGGAAGAGTTGCACGGTTGCTTCAAAGCAAAGCCACCGACGACCACCAAGCTTACTCCTGAGTAACGCACGCCTCAGAGCCAACCGTTTTTTCTAAATTAAAACCTCAGTATTCAGGTTAAATTGCCATGTTGGCACTTTGTAATAAATAAGTGGGTTTTGGGTTGTAATTTGGGCACTCCGTCTCGAAAAGGTTCGCCATCGCTGAACTAGAGCCACAGTCTTTACAGCCCTGGCTTCTACATGGTGGAATGTGCCGCTCGCCATCATCAGAGCTTTAGGGGACATTGTACTGTCTCAGAAAGCTCGTAAGGCTGAGATGTTCTGCCGGGCCTACAACTAGAGCCATAAGCTGTATACTGAGTTATGCCGGCCCCGAAATTACACTCCTGCATTAAGGATGAATGTAATTTATAGGGGCAAGGATTTGATCTACCACCATCTGGAGAATTTTATTTGAAGGGTTTTAATAAAACATATGTAATTTATTGGTCCATCAATGTGATTTTAATATGTGTATTAGCCGCCCTGAGGTCAGTCCTGAATTTATCTCCAGTCTTAACATTTGCTTGTAAGGATTCGGCTGGGGGGCCGGGACCTCCTCTCACCCAAACTCCTGGGCCACCTTCCTGCAGGTCCTCCCTGCCCCCCCCCCAATCCCAACCTTGTAAAACCACTAACCCCCTGGGCCAAGGTTGTTTTCCAACGGTAGAACCGCGATCGCAGCATTCCCCCCCCTGACCTTAATGATGTTGAGCAGTTCTTGCCGGTCGATGCAGCCGTTGCCGTCCTGGTCATATAGCTTGAAATACCAGCGCAACTTCTGCTCCATCTTTCCCCGCAGGATGAGGCTCAGAGCGGCGACGTACTCCATGAAATCGATGTAGCCGTCCTGGGGGAGGGGGAGAGGACAGTTAAGGACAGCCTCAGGACTATGTGGATGAAGTCATGAAATCCAGGTAGAGGGAACAGTGGAGAAAACCATACAACAAAGATACGGAGTAACGGATTCAAGGTGCAGGAAAAGAGATTCCACCTAAACTGTATTTATATTACCAATATTGCAATGATTTTATATATGATGTTTTATGTTGTGCACCGCCCTGAGCCCCCCCGGGGATAGGGCGGTATATTAAATAAATAAATAATAAATAAATAAATAAATAAATATAAATAATACATAATACATAATACATAATACATAATAAATAAATAATAAATAAATAAAAATAAAAATAAAAATAAAAATAAAAATAATAAATAAATGATGATGATGATGATGATGATGATGATGATGATGATAATAATAATAATAATAATAATAATAATAATAATAATAATAATAATAATAATAATAATAATAATAATAATAATAATAAACACCAGGAAAAGCTTCCTGACAGTCAGGGCCGTTCGACAGTGGAATGCACTGCCTCGGAGGGTGGTGGAGTCTCCTTCTTTGGAGGTTTTTAAACAGAGGCCGGATGGCCACCTGTCGGGAGT
Source organism: Sphaerodactylus townsendi (assembly GCF_021028975.2). NCBI lineage: Eukaryota > Metazoa > Chordata > Lepidosauria > Squamata > Sphaerodactylidae > Sphaerodactylus > Sphaerodactylus townsendi. Next base: position 3,447,472 of record NC_059430.1, on the reverse strand, counting down.
GCTTTGATTGTGTGTTCCTGCATTGCAGCAGGTTGGACTTGATGGCCCCTGGGGGTCTCTCCCAACTCTAGTATTCTATGATTCTATAAAAACTGAAGCAGAGGCAAAAAATCACACGCGGCTAAAAGCACACCAGTATGCAATACAGCTCATAAGAAATAATGATGCGCCACCAGGCTGTCTGGCTCATTTCGTGGGCTATTTTCTACTTCTTCGGTCCACGTAGTCTGCTCGCTGGAAGAAGAAGAGTTTGGATCTGTACCCCGCCGTTCCTGTCAGGCGTGTCAAAGTGGCTTACTCACTCCTTTCCCTTCCTCTTCCCACAACAGACGCCTTGTGACATTGGTGGGGCTGAGAGAGTTCGGAGAGAACTGTGACTGGCCCAAGGTCGCCCGGCAGGCTTCATGCGGAGGAGTGCGGAACCAAAACTTTCTCCCGGTTTGAGTCCACCTGCTCTTAACCACCACACCATGCTGGCCCTCTGCTACCCGGTTTCCCCGAACATAAGACATCCCCTGAAAATAAGACGTCGTCGAGGTTTTGCTGAAGTGCGAAATATAAGGCATCCCCCGAAAGTAAGACGTAGCAAAGTTTAGTTTGGAAGCATGCCCGACGAACAGAACACAGAAAAACAAGACATCCCCTAAAAATGAGACATAGCGCATCTTTGGGAGCAAAAATTAATATAAGACACTGTCTTATTTTCGGGGAAACACGGTAGTAGATCACGGCACACCTTTCATATAGATTCTACGATTCTATTCCCTGTTTCTCTGGTAGCGGCGGTTTCAAGGTGGAGAGCACCTGTCAACACAAGTCCCATTTTCTTGTGGGGAAGGTCTCGCATTGGGGAACGGCGCTCTGAGGAGCTGCAAGCAGCATGTCGAAGAGCCGTATGTGGCCCCGAGCATCCCTGCTGCAAACCACAGCTCCGCTAGAGATGTCTTGTAATCTTCTTTTCTCTGGGTTAAACACAGCCAGCTCCTTCGGCTTCGGCATGATCGGTCTTGTGGAGCACCACGGGGGTGGGGGGATGGTGGCCTAAATGGGGCCAGTTGGTTGCCTGCCTCCCGCAGTGGCCGGCCCAATGAAAAGCTGGCAGAAATCAAAGCCCTTCCTTGACCTGTGAGCAGAGCTCAGCGCGCTCTAAGCTGCGGTGAGCAAGGAGCCTTCCGGTGCTCGAAAGCTAATCCTGCCAAAGTGGAGAGTTATATAATTTAGCTCTTGCACCCTTCTTGGATTCCTGACATGCAGAAGAGCAGCGGACGGTTCCCGGCGAGTGGCCGAGTTGCCGGCATCCAGGCAGGGTCTGGAGCCTGGGACTGACAACTGGTCACCAAATACGGACCGAAAAATCACGTGACACATGTGTGCTGCACGGTGGCTTGTGTATATTACAAATATTTTTTCAGTGTATAAACGTACATAAAGAAGAAGAAGAAGAAGAAGAAGAAGAAGAAGAAGAAGAAGAAGAAGAAGAAGAAGAAGAAGAAGAAGAAGAAGAAGAAGAAGAAGAAGAAGAAGAAGAAGAAGAAGAAGAAGAAGAAGAAGAAGAAGAAGAAGAAGAAGAAGAAGAAGAAGAAGAGGAGGAGGAGGAGGAGGAGGAGGAGCTTGGATTTATATCCCCCCTTTCTCTCCTGTAGGAGACTCAAAGGGGCTGACAATCTCCTTGCCCCTTTGGGGAACCCTCACAACAAACACCCTGTGAGGTAGGTGGGGCTGAGAGAGCTCCGAGAAGCTGTGACTAGCCCAAGGTCACCCAGCTGGCGTGTGTGGGAGTGTACAGGCTAATCTGAATTCCCCAGATAAGCCTCCACAGCTCAGGCGGCAGAGCTGGGAATCAAACCCGGTTCCTCCAGATACATGAGCTCTTAACCTCCTACGCCACTGCTGCTCCTGCAATTGCTATTGCTAAATCTTTACTCTCGTTACAAATATCTCCAATGGGAGAGCTTCAGTAACACCGATGCAGTCAAACAACCTCCTTCAATGTTATCAACACAGTTCACCTCAATAAAGGCTTATAACCTCACCTGTTGTCTCTTGTCATAGATGTCATACTTCAAATCGGTGACTGAATAACTGTCTTTAAATTCATGAATTATTTTCTTTCAGATGTAAACACGATCACCGTTTTCGTGAATGGATGCAATATTGTTATGATTGCATCTCCCTCCGGAGTAATGTTAAGCAGGCTGGTTAAAGGAGCCATGCATCCACATCGGAATAAATATTGCAGGAGCTGCACGCGTTTGTTAGCTTTTCAATTGCCTTCATCAGTGCTCGATTCCTTAAAAATATTAGTAACTTTCACCTGGTCCCCAGGTGACGGCTTTCCCGCAGGAAACGGCTGGTTTGAAGGGCGGACTCTGTTTGTTTGTTTGTTCATCTGTTTCACTTAATATACCGCCCATAACCAGACGACATAGATCCGTTCCCCTGGAGAAAATGGATGTGTTGGAGGGGGGACTCTATGGTATTGCGGCCACTAAGGTCCCCACAAGAGCCCCGAGGTGCAGAGTGGAAATCCGCAGTACTGCAGGCAAAAAGCTGTGCTCATGACCCAAGTTACTATACCGTTGTTCTATAAATGACATCTTACTCATCCTATTTGATGCTTCCACTCTTCCAGAACTAACAGAACGGCTTAACGTGATTCATCTTTCTATTAGGTTCACATACATGTCTCATTCTGCCGAAAATTCTTTTTTTGGATGCAGTCATTTACTCAGGGGCGGAGCGAGGGGGAACTGCGCCCTGGGCATGCCTGCGTCCTTCGCCCCCGCCACGCCCCCGCCCCATAACACCCCTGCAACACCCCAGCCACAGCCCAACCGTGCCCCCGCACAGGCGAGCGCCTGGGGCATCACGCCCCACTTCACCCCGTTGGCTACACCACTGCATTTACTTCACACCAGTTAGCACATTAGATGTTAGACCTTTTCACAAACCTACAGACAGGGACTCTGGGTTACGTTTTAGATCTTATCACCCAAAGTCATTAAAAAACCGCCTTCCAAATAGTCAGCTGATTCGCCTGAAAATAAATTTTTCTCAGGTAGAGGCGTAGGTAGGGAAAATGGAGCCCGGTGCAAAATCTGAGTTTTGTGTGTGTGTGGGGTGGGGTGGGGGGGTGTTCGTTTGTGTTTTTTGTACGTTTTAGTGTTTTTTCCCCAGTTTTTGGCCTGCAGGGGTTGCAGTTTTTAGGCTAGCAGCACCAGAATTTAAGGGTATCTTTAGAAGACTCTCCTGATGATACAATCCAGGTTTGGTGAGGTTTGGTTCAGGGAGTCCAAAGTTATGGACCCTCAAAGGTGTAGCCCCATCCTCTATTACCTCCAATTGGAAACAATGGGGGATGGGGCACCCCCTTTGGGAGTCCATAACTTTGGACCCTCTGAACAAAACATCAGCTAACCTGGTTAGTATTATCAGGAGAGTCTCCCAAAAAGTCCCTGAAATTTTGATGCTGCTAGCCTGCAGGCAAAAAACTGAAAAAAACACTAAAAAATACAAAAACCACAAACCTGAATTTTGGCGCCCCCAGGCGCGCGCCCGGTGCAACACGCACCCCCTGTCCCCCTTGTAGCTCCACCTCTTCTCTTAGGATATTGACTTTGTAAGGGAAGCTGAGGGACTGTTGCAGGATTTCAAGTTATTTATTTATTTATTTATTTGTTTGTTTGTTTGTTTGTTTGTTTATTTATTGGATTTATAAGCTGCCTCACCCCTGAAGGGCTCGAGGCAGCTCACAATATGGCTGTTCTCTAAGACAGCAAATCAATACAAAAATATAACTTAAACCCATTAAAAACTTAAGCAGCAGTTACGAGAAATAAATACAGATTAAAACAACAGGCGCCCGATCTAAAGGCCAACAGAGGGCGGGGGGGGTAGGTAGGACCCAAGATGGAATGAGGGCCCAATCAGGATGGAAAGCAGGCAGCCTGTGTATGCTAACTGTACATTGGAGTCAGCTTGGACAAAGGTACAATCGATCACTACACAGGATCTTTTGCAGAGAAGATCCCCCTCCTTCCGAGGTTGGTAAAATGAGTTCCCAGCTTCTGATAGAGGGTGCTGGGCGCAGCCACAACACGGGAGTGCTACGGGAGGCAGAGCATGGAAGTGCTTTGATTGTATGTTTCCTGCATGGCAGGAGGTTGGACTGGATGGTCCTTGGGAGTCTCTTCCAACTCTGTGATTCTATGAACCACAAAACGCCAGGGAGCGAGGCAGCGTGTGGTTCTAACAATAACTCTTTAGCATTCCAGAAGATCTACTTAACAGCATGCCTTTTAAAATGAACATGCTTTTAAAAAAATATCTTGCATAGACACATAGCTTATGTTCTGTCATACAGTGAAGAATCCTGCAGCTGTGGTGGCAGCAGCTGCTGAAACATCTGCACAACCCATTAGATCGCTGCACCCCTGCTGCGCAAGAGTCCCACCTGACTCAGCAGACACCTGGAAAGGTGTTGGCAGGTGCCAGGTTGAGCACACCTGCTTCAAAGGATCCGAAATAGAAGAAGAAGAGTTTGGATTTATACCCCACCGTTCTCTCCTGCAAGGAGACTCAAGGTGGCTTTCAAGCTCCTTTCCCTTCCTCTCCTCACAACAGACACCTGGTGAGAAGAAGAAGAAGAAGAAGAAGAAGAAGAAGAAGAAGAAGAAGAAGAAGAAGAAGAAGAAGAAGAAGAAGAAGAAGAAGAAGAAGAAGAAGAAGAAGAAGAAGAAGAAGAAGAAGAAGAAGAAGAAGAAGAAGAAGAGGAGGAGGAGGAGGAGGAGGAGGAGGAGGAGGTGGAGGAGGAGGAGGAGGAGGAGTTTGGATTTATATCTGCCCTTTCTCTCCTGCAAGAGACTCAAAGGGGCTGACAATCTCCTTGCCCTTCCCCCCTCACAACAAACACCCTGTGAGGTAGGTGGGGCTGAGAGAGCTCTGAAGAACTGTGACTAGCCCAAGGTCACCCAGCTGGCGTGTGTGTGGGAGTGCACAGGCTAATCTGAATTCCCCAGATAAGCCTCCACAGCTCAGGCGGCAGAGCTGGGAATCAAACCCGGTTCTTCCAAATTAGATACACGAGCTCTTAACCTCCTACGCCACTGCTGCTCCTAGGTAGGTGGGGATGAGAGAGTTCAGAGATAACTGTGGCCCAAGGTCACCCAGCAGGAATGTAGGAGTGTGCAAACACATCTGGTTCACCGGATAAGCCTCTGCCAGTCAGGTGGAAGGGTGGGAAATCAAACCCGGTTCTCCAGATTAGAATCCACCTGCTCTTAACCACTACACCACGCTGGCTCTCTTTGTATTGTCAAAGGCCGTGGTGGCGAACCTTTGGCACTCCAGATGTTATGGACTACAATTCCCATCAGCTCCGGCCAGCATGGCCAATCTGGAGTGCCAAAGGTTCGCCAAAGGCTTTCACGGCAAGAATCAATTGGCTGTTGTGGGTTTTCTGGGCTGCGTGACCGTGGCCTGGCAGTTTTTGCTCCTAATGTTTCACCTGCAGGGGTCTGAAAAACCTACCAGACCGCAGCCACACAGTCCAGAAATCCCACCACACCCAGCTGCTTTTTCTTCATAAATGTGAAATGTATCGGTAGATCACAGGAGCTACAGGTTTTTCTTGAATGCAAACCATGAAAAAAAATTAACTGAATATCTTATTTTAATGTATTGTCGAAGGCTTTCACGGCCGGAATCACTGGGGTGCTGTGTGGTTTCCGGGCTGTATGGCCGCGTTCTAGCAGCATTCTCTCCTGACGTTTCACCTGCATCTGTGGCTGGCATTTTATTTTAATTCCCTTGTGCCAAGAGGAAAGGCTGGGTATAAATATTGTAATAAATAAAAGAAAAAATTATAATGCATCCTGTGTTTTCTTTTGGGATACCTCAGGAGTATAGAAACGAGGCACCTGGGGGGTGGCCCATTCCAGTGCTGTGGAGGTGCCCACTTCCTTCATTCACAGTCCTGCGTTGGATGCGTGCTGATCACTCACGGACGCCCTCTGAACATGGAGTTGTCATGGGGGGCAATCAAGATAAAAAGGGGGAAGCCCTAGGCCAGTCTTGTGAAACGCACTCTTCATTAAGGGGTCGGAACAGGGAGGAGCAACAACCGGAAACAGAAAATGGATCCCCTATTTCATAGGTGTCAAACTCACGGGCCCTCCAGATGTCATGGACTACAGTTCCCATCATCCCCTGCCAGCATCATTCTGGCAGGGGATGATGGGAACCATAGTCCATAACATCTGGAGGGCTGCAAGTTTGATCTGGTGAACTTGGACTGTCATCGCCATTGGCTATTATGTAAATTGGTTTTAATTTTATTGAGATAATCATTGTTTTTATTGTATTTGATTGTATATGTGGGATGAATGTTAAATATGATTTTCTGGAAACTGCCCTGAGCCCAAAAGGGAAGGGGTGGTATAGAAACATATACTACTACTACTACTACTACTACTACTACTACTACTACTACTACTAATAATAATAATAATAATAATAATAATAGTGCAGTGCCTAAAGACCTTGGACGGCACTTAAAAACAATCGGTGCTGACAAAATCACCATATGTCATCTGCAAAAGGCCACCCTACTCGGCTCTGCACGCATTATTCATCGATACATCACACAGTCCTAGATGCTTGGGAAGTGTCCGATGTGTGATGCAATACAAAATCCAGCATATTGATCTTGTTTGCTGTGTATAACTGTTTTTGTATCAATAAAGTAACAACAACAAGAACAACAATAACAACAACAACAACAACAATAATGCACCATGCCTTACACCCACGCAGTGATACTGATAGATTATACCTTCCCCGGAGATCTGGAGGCAGGGGCTTACTGCAAGTACAGCAAACAGTGGAAGAGGAGAAGCATGCACTGGCCGATTATATGAAGGAAAGTCAAGAACAGGCATTGATTGAAGTGAAGAACAGACAGTTGCTGAAGACCCAGAAAACCAAACAAGAATACAGAAAAAATGTGATTAAAACGAGGACTGAAAGCTGGCACAACAAAGCTCTGCACGGCCAATTTCAGGAGAAAATCAAAGACAAGGTGGATAATGAAAAGACCTGGCTGTGGTTAACAACTGGAACTCTGAAAAAGGAAACTGAATCCCTGATTTTAGCCACCCAAGAGCAAGCCATCAGAACAAATTCGATCAAGGCCAGAATCGAAAAATCCTCAGATGATGCAAAATGCAGATTGTGCAAAGAAGCTGATGAAACTGTAGATCATGTCCTCAGCTGCTGCAAAAAGATTGCCCAGACTGAGTACAAACAGAGACACAACTCAGTGGCCAAGATGATCCACTGGAATTTATACAAGAAATACAACGTAAGAACAGCTAAGAACTGGTGGGAACATTGTCCAGAGAAAGTAATGGAAAATGAGAAGGTGAAGATCCTGTGGGACTTTCGAATCTAAATGGACAAAGTGTTGAAACACAATACACCAGACATCACCGTGATCGAGGACAAGAAAGTGAGCATCATCGACATAGCAGTCCCCGGTGACAGCAGGGTCATTGAAAAAGAACAGGAGAAGGTCACTAGATGCCGCGATTTGAAAATCGAGCTTCAGCGTCTGTGGCACAAACCAGCTGAGGTCATCCCAGTGGTAATCGGCACGCTGGGCACCATCCCGAAAACACTAGGGCAGCACTTGAAACATCTTCGAATTGACAAAAGTAACATCTGTCAACTTCAGAAGGCAGCCCTGCTGGGATCCGCACGAATACTACACCGATACATTACAAAGTCCCAGGTCTCTGGGTGAGGCTCGAATTGTAATGAAGGCCAACAACCAGCTAAAGATCTGGCAGCTGTGAAATCTACAATAACAACAACAACAACAACAACAACAACACAATACTACGTCGATACATTACAACTTCCTAGGCCTCTGGGTGAGGCTCGAATTGTAATGAAGGCCAATATTCAGCTAAAGATCTGGCAGCTGTGAAATCTACAATAATAATATTTCTACGCAAATAAATGGCCAATTGGCCATGCTGGCAGGGGCTGATGGGAATTGTAGTCCATAACATCTGGAGTGCCAAAGGTTCGCCACCACTGTCCTAGGTCTTTGGGAAGGACTCGATATTCAGAGATGAATTCCAGACACCTGTGCTGTGTTGTTATGTGTATAATAATAATAATAATAATAATAATAAATATGCTAGTAGAGAGAGAGAATCTGGGAGAGCTATGGTGTGGCTACAAGAACAGAGACTAAGAATGAACTGTTTGCCCTTTTCTTTTTTAAGGACAGAAGTTCAATAAATAGCTTGGTGTGCCAATAACTGAAGTCCCTGGCATTAATAAGACACCGACTTCACACTGGGCCTCAAGGGATTGCCAAATGTTGGAAACATACGCAACTTTCTATTTGGTGACCACAAATAGGTCAGGATCCCAAACCTCTGATACAAACCTGTCAAAATAATAAACCTCGATAGTGACTCCATGGCCACCTGGGAAAGAGTTGGAGCCAATATTGGTGAGCTAGGTATTTAGCTGCCATTGCCGACTTCTCCAGATTTCTAGAAATAGCCCCACGCGACTGACATGACCAGCTGTTCGTCTATTAATTGCTCAAAGGACACATCTGCCAGGTGGGGTTTTCCAGATGAGTTTGCGACTGATCAGGCTCCTCAGCATGCAGGATGAGAGTTTACTCCATTTGCCAAAAACATGTCCTTTCAAACATGTCAACAGCTAGCCCTCACTTCCCACAGTCCAATGGAGAGGCTGAAAGAGCTGGACAAACAGCAAAGCAGATTTTATTGATTGATTGATTGATTGATTGATTGTTTAGATTTGTAGACCGCCCCATCCCCAAGGGGCTCTTCCAGTTGAATTCCGAATCATCTTCAAGGTGTGGGTGCTGACCTTTAAGGCCTTATGCGGCCTGGGACCCTCGTACCTTCGGGACGGCATTACCCCATATGTCCCTACTTGGCCTCTGCGCTCAGCAGAGGCCAATTTGCTGGTGGTTCCTGGCCCCTCAATGATGCGGCTGGGCTCCACTCGGGCCAGGGCCTTTTCAGCCCTGGCCCCTGCCTGGTGGAACACTCTCCCTCCAGCTGTCCGGGCCCTGCGGGATCTTGGTAAATTCCGCAGGGCCTGTAAACTGAGTTGTTCCGCCGGGCCTTTGGAGTGTCCAGTCGCTGATTGAGTGCCCCTTTTTATTCCTCCGGTTTGGAGTTCCCTTTTGCCATCATTGGGACCCACTTCTTCGTTCTGCTTCCCCCCTTTGGGAGGGTTTTAATTGGGTTTTATTGCGTGACGCCATCTTTGTTAATTTTATAGCTGTGTTTTAATTCTAATTTAATGGGGTTTGTTTGTATGGGTTGTAAGATGTAATTATGTTATGCACCTCCCAGAGCCCTCCGGGGGTTGGGCGGTATATAAAACCCATAAATAAACAAACAAACAAACAAACAAACAAACACTTAATACTTAAGCAAGAGGATCCCTTTTGGGTTTTATTAACCTATTGCACAACTCCCACAAAGTGCAACTGGATAGAATCTGGCAGCGTTGATGACAGGTCGACAACAACCACTTCCAACCTGGAAGACAACTTTGTATCTTCAAGGGCCTGATTTGAAGAAAGTCCGTGCCACTAATGAGAAAGTAAAAGCTGCATGTCAGAGACATCGTGGAGTTCGGGAATTGCCAGAGCTCGACGTTGGGCCACAGGTGAGAATAAAGCTTGACGACAAAAAGAAATGGTCTGATCCTGCTGTAGTTTTGGAACACAGTCAAACATCAAGACCATACCTCGTGCAAATGAGTGCTGGGACACTTAGAAGAAACAGAAGGTATTTACAGCTTGTACCCAGAAGAATGCCAGCCGGCAGCGAGGACGCCCCCGAAACACCCGGAGGAAAACCTGCAAGCACTGAATATTGCATGGGAAGAGGCTGAAACCAGAGGTGGGATCCAGCAGGGTCTCACAGGTTCCCGAGAGTAGGTGACTAATTATTTGTGTGTGCCGAGAGGGGGTTACTCATGGGTGATTTTGCCACGTGATTTTGGCCTTAGTTACGGCCCTCCTCTCAGCAGTAGCGCGCGGAACTGGAAGCAGTCTAGCAGGAGGTGCACCGGCGTGTGTGGCAGCCTGCGCCTGCGGGCATTCGTTTCCCGCCCAAGGACCGGCGCAGCGGCGGCGTCCTTGCCACAGCCCAGCCCAGGAATGCCCCGCCCCCGGAATGCCCAGCCACGCCCCCATTGTGCCCCGCCCAGCCCCACTGGCGCTACGGCACAGTTTGAATCCCACCACCATGGGAACCTGTTACTAAAATGTTTGGATCCCACCACTGGCTGAAACACTCGCCCAAGACTGCAAATGCTGGAGAACACTTGTTGCCCAATATGCTACTTAGCATGATGGACTTGATGATGATGATGATGGTGATCAGAAGAATGCTCAAATACACCACTAATAACAGCCCGAGAACATGAACGCCCAGACAGTGTGCAAAGCTTGTCCACGACTCACCAGACCAGCAATGACACACCAATGGGTATGCTGTTATACTTAGCCTTGTGCTCATGGGACACCGTCATTATAAATGAGTTCATCATGAACATGAAGCATACTTAAGAGAATGGTGATCCTATAAGACTGCGGGCAAGAGTTTACAACTTTCACTGAAAAAGTGGACTTAAACTTCACAATACAAGCAAAAAAGGAACCAGGTGGCTCATCTAGACCATAGGTGTCAAACTCGCGGCCCTCCAGATGTTATGGACTACAGTTCCCATCATCCCCTGCCAGCATGATGCTGGCAGGGGATGAGGGGAACTGTAGTCCATAACATCTGGAGGGCTGCGAGTTTGACATCTGTGATCTAGACTATGTTTGCTTGAAAAATACCAGATCTCCTATGATCAATGGTCTATTTGCTTGTTTACCTTGTTCAAAAAGTGTATTATAGAAACAAAGAATCATAGAGTTGGAAGAGAGAGACCCCAAAAGCCATCCTGTCCAACCCCCCTGCCATGCAGGAAGACACAATCAAAGCACTCCTGACTGATGGCCATCCAGCCTCTCTTTTAAAACCTCCAAAGAACGAGACTCCACCACCCTCGGAGGCAGCATATTCCGTTATCAGACAGGAAGTTCCTCCTAAAGTTTAGGTGGAATCTGTTTTAAGAACATAAGAACAAGCCAGCTGGATCAGACCAGAGTCCATCCAGTCCAGCTCTCTGCTACTCGCAGTGGCCCACCAGGTGCCTTTGGGAGCTCACCTGCAGGAGGTGAAAGCAATGGCCTTCTGCGGCTGCTGCTCCCGAGCACCTGGTCTGCTAAGGCATTTGCAATCTCAGATCAAGGAGGATCAAGATTGGTAGTCATAGATCGACTTCTCCTCCATCAATCTGTCCAAGCCCCTTTTAAAGCTATCCAGGTGAGTGGCCATCACCACCTCCTGTGGCAGCATATTCCAAACACCCATCACACGTTGCGTGAAGAAGTGTTTCCTTTGATTAGTCCTAATTCTTCCCCCCAGCATTTTCAATGGATGCCCCCTGGTTCTAGTATTGTGAGAAAGAGAGAAAAATTTCCTGTACTTTGAATCCATTCCCCTGGAGCAGCAGAAAACAAGCTTGCTCCCTCTTCAACGTGACATCCCTTCAAATATTATCATGCCATTCCTTAACTTTCTCTTCTCCAGACTAAACGTATGTAGCTCCCTAAGCCGCTCCTCATAGGGCACGGATGCCAGACTTCTGACCATTTTGGTTACCTTCCAGTTTGGACCTGTTCCATCTTTCTTGAATTGCATTGCCCAGAACGGGAAACAGTATTCCAGGTGAGGCCTGACTAATGCAGAACAAAGTGGTAGCATTACGTCCCTGGCTGTAGACACTGTACTCCTGTTGATGCAGCCCAGAATCGCATTGGCTTTCTTGGCTGCCGCATCACACTGCTGACTCATGTTCAGCTTGTGGTCTACTAAGACTCCCAGACCCCTTTCACGGGTACTGTTGTCAAGCCAGGTGTCGCCCATCCTATATCTGTGCATTTCATTTTTTCTGCCTAAGTGTAGTACCTTACATTGTTGAAATGCGTTTTGTTAGTTTTGGCCCAGCTCTCTAATATGTCCTGGTCATGTTGAATTCTGACCCTGCCCTCTGGGGTATGAGCTACCCTTTTGAATTTGGTAACATCTGCAAACTTGATTAGCACGCTCTCTATTCCATCTATCCAATAGGTGTCAAACTCACGGCCCTCCAGATGTTATGGACTACAGTTCCCATCATCCCCTGCCAGCATGATGGGAACTGTAGCCCATAACATCTGGAGGGACACGAGTTTGACACCTGTGATCTATCCAATCATCCAGTGGCAAATCGTTTCTATGGTTTATTTTGCCCTTGTGTGTGTTGAAATATTAAATGGTCATAACACTGGTTGGATTACACTTATTATATATTTGTTTTACTAAATTTTATGCTCCGCTCTACCCCAGCACAAGGCCAGGCTCCGGGTGGTTAACAGTAAAATCATTTCAATGCAAATACGGAAGCAATAGAATCATTCCATACAAATATCTAACAAATGTTATCCATCTATTAAAACCATTAAAACTAACTCACCAAGACAGCGCTCCTTTGACAGGCTAAGCAACTCCCCGTTCCTAATACCTCCTTCCCAACCTAGATTTATTTGTTTGTTTGTTTGTTTGTTTGTTTGTTTGTTTGTTTGTTTATAATTGGTTTTATATACCGCCCCTCCCCCGAAGGGCTCTGGGCGGTGAACAACACAATAAAACAGTAATTACAATAAAACCCCATTAAAACAGCAAATTATCTTAATACAAGGGGAGAGGGTTATGTTGAGTATTATTGTAGTCCAGGTATAGTCATTTTGAATTTTTGGTTAGCTTAGGCTAGACTACACCTCTGAACCAGTCCCAGTTTAGCTATCCTCAGCAAGCCCTGTTCCCTACCTTTGAACGCTGAGAGAATGAACTCCAGAAATAGAGGGATTTGGGAACTACCGTGCTTCCCCGAAAATAAGACAGTGTCTTATATTAATTTTTGCTCCCAAAGATGCGCTATGTCTTATTTTCAGGGGGTGTCTTATTTTTCTGTGCTCTGTTCGTCGGGCATGCTTCCAAACAAAAACTTTGCCACGTCTTACTTTCGGGGGATGCCTTATATTTCGCACTTCAGCAAAACCTCTACTACGTCTTATTTTCAGGGGATGTCTTATCTTCGGGGAAACAGGGTAACATGGCACAGAGACTGACTTTCCCCCCTGATCAATAGCGATAGCACCTTACAAAGGGACGGAATAATCCCCAGGTGTTTTTAGGGGTGGTTGACAGTTTATTCACCACCTCAAGGCAGGAAGTTCTCAGAGAATGTTAATAGTTACAGTTCAATGACGATAGTATACTTATGAAGAAAATTTTGTAAACTCAGAAGGGGAGGGGAAACGTTTTGAAACATAACCATACTTAAGGAGTTGGACCAGGGAGGAACAACAACAGGAAATGGATCCCCTGTTCGATCCGTCGGATAGCCCAGCGAACGCGGGCTGTGATCGCTGTTGGATCTTACTTAACATGGTTTTAATTTTCATTTTATTGAGATATTTGCTAGAAATCGATTTGTTGCGCCAATACCTGCAGCTTTGGGCATTAATAAGACAGTCACCATTCTCTGCCCATGGTGGGCTCAGGAGTTTATCAAGAATAAGAGCAGGCCTTCGCAGTGCAGTTGGTGAGCCAATTCACACAGTCCCGAGAGTGTGTTGGGAATGCAAAAAGGTGAAGTTGTCACGAGCTGTATCCTGACCTGTAATATTGGCTCATTCCGCCCATGCAGAATAATGCACTTTCAAACTGCTTTCAGTGCTCTTTGAAGCTGTGCGGAATGGCAAAATCCGCTTGCAAGCAGTTGTGAAAGTGGTTTATTTGGGGTCATAAGACAGCTACAGAACCACGAAGGTGGCACGAAACAGGTTCTTGGAAGACCAGAGCATCGAGGCTCCCTGGCCACGATGCGGCTTCTTTGCCGCAATCCGTTCGATCCCTTGCTCGAAAGCGGAACCATCACCCCACAGATCAGTCCACGTGATCCAGAGCACAGAACCCCACAAAGGGATGGACCACAAGTGATCACGCAAGAGAGAGCTCAGGTGGGGCCAGAGATGGCTCACATACAACCTTTTACTGTTCTCGTACGAGGATTTTTACAGTTTAACAGACAGACATTATTTATTAACCACATCCAAACTGGGGTGCTGTGTGGTTTCTGGGCTGTACGCCAGTGGTGGGATCCAAAAACTTTAATCACAGGTTTCCGATGGTGGTGGGATTCAAACAGTGGCGCCGCCGCACACGCGCCCCTCCAGTCCCTATTGGGCAGGGAGGTTGCTTGAGTAACCCCTTCTCGCACTCAGAAAAAATGAGTAACCACTTCTAGAGAAGTGGTGAGAACTGGTTGGATCCCACCTCTGCTGGACGGCCATGTTCTAGTAGCATTTCTAGTAGCATTTCTACGTGCAGCCTGGAAACCACACAACACCCCAGTGATTCCGGCTGTGAAAGCCTTCGGCAATACATTGTACGTTAAAACTGCTTCACAACCACATTTACAAAGGAAAATTCTTGTGATAGTATGTACGGGGGGCAAAATGCAGAAATAACTGGTCCCTGTTGGGACTTCGAATTGTATTTAATTAGGATTCACTAGGTCTGTAAGGCAGTGTTTAGTTGTCTATTAAGGATTTATTTATTTATTTATTTATTTATTTATTTATTTATTTATTTATTTGATTGATTGATTTGATTTGATTTGATTTGATTTGATTTGTAGACCGCCCCATCCCCAAGGGGCTCTGGGCGGTGCCTACAACAGAGTCTGCATATATCCAGTTTATAACAATAAACAATTATTACATGTACTAAAATCCATTAAAACCATTAAAACAGCTGTCAATACAATAATAACAGGCGTCCCATAACCCAATTTATTATTATTATTATTATTATTGTTGTTGTTGTTGTTGTTGTTATTTATTAGGTTTATAGACCGCTCTCCCCCAAAGGGCTCAGGGCGGTGAACAGCGTATAAATAGAGCGCATATATCAGATTAAATCTGTCAAATATTAGTTAATACAGGCTCTAAAAATATGTATGTATAAACCCTACCCCATTAAAATGCAGCATTATTAAATTTAATACAAAATTAATACAAAAGATGGCGCCTACTATCAAGTTCCCTCAAACCCCAAAAGCCTCCCCAAAAGGACGGAAACGGCCGGACTGAAAGGATTCATGTATGAACATGAGTGGTTCTCAGTAACCATATTATCCGGAGAACTTTCCTTTGCAAATATGGATTGACGACTTTGGGTTGAGGAAGCGCGGGAGATTTGGGGGTGGTGCTTCAGAAGGGCAGGGTTTGGAAAGAGGAGGGACCTTCGCAGATCATAACGGCTCAGAACCCGCCCTCCGAAACTGCCATTTTTCTCCAAGGGAGCTGGGCTCTGTGGTCTAGAGATATATTTTGCACACCTTGGCCACACGGGCTAGAACAGAGGTTGCCAAACTGTGGCTTGCGAGCTGCAGGTGGCTTTTTTGCCACATAATAATGTGTAGCTCATGGCCTGGGAGACTGGTGGAGGGGGTCTCCCCCCCTCCCGATGTGTCTCCCCCTGTTCATGTCCTCGCCTCTGGGTGCACTGCTGCCCTTTGCTACGGGGCAAGGAAGTGCCCGAGGTCTGGAAGCCCCTGTAATTCGTCCAGCCATTCATTGAATTCGTACAGGGCATCCATTGAAAATGCTGGGGGGAAGAATTAGGACTAATCAAAGGAAACCCTTCTTCACGCAACGTGTGATTGGTGTTTGGAATATGCTGCCACAGGAGGTGGCGATGGCCACTAGCCTGGAGAGCTTTAAAAGGGGCTTGGACAGATTGATGGAGGAGAAGTCGATTTATGGCTACCAATCTTGATCCTCTTTGATCTGAGATTGCAAATGCCTCAGCAGACCAGGTGCTCGGGAGCAACAGCCGCAGAAGGCCGTTGCTTTCACATCCTGCATGTGACCTCCCAAAGGCACCTGGTGGGCCACTGCAAGTAGCAGAGAGCTGGACTAGATGGACTCTGGTCTGATCCAGCTGGCTTGTTCTTATGTTCTTATGTTCTTATCTGGATTTTAAATAATTCAGAGCAAGGAGTTCTACTAGCAGGAACAGTCAGTTATTATTGTTAGCAATATCTGCTTTTACCCCCTTGGTTTTTATTTTTGGCGGCCTCATTTCATGTTAATAAAAAGTATTTAAAAATTACATACGTTCATAATTATTATTACGTATGTGTATTTCTTGATATTTATAAAAAAGGTTCATAAGAAAATGTGCAGGTAATGTCAAAAAAAATTGCGTGTAATATCGGTTCGTGTTTTGTGACTCTCAAACATCTGAGGGGTTTTTTGTGTGTGTGGCTCTTATACTAAAGAAGTTGGGCCTCCCCTGGGGTAGAGACGCTGGTTTTCTTTTATCCTTTCTTTTGCCCGCCCTTGTTGCTTGCAGACAGAGGTGTACCTGCAGAAAATGGTGTCCGGGGTAAGACCTTATTTTTGGGCCGCCACCCCCCCCCCCCGGCTCATCCTCTATCGGCGGCTGGCTGCCTCCCTGCCTTGTTCGTCAGGGGCCAAGGGGTTTGCAATTTTGGTGTGTGGGGAGCGATTTTGCGACCCCCACGTGATCAGATGGGTGGCGTCCAAGACATGTGACCTCCCATGTCCCTCTGGCACGTACACCCCCTGCTTGCCGATTAAATAGCTCAAGAACTGGCTGTTGTGGGTTTCCTGGGCTTCATGGCTGTGGTCTGGTAGTTTTTGCTCCTAATGTTTTACTTGTATCTATGGCTGGAATCTTCATAGGCCTGTCATGGCAAGATGCAGCAGGTTAAGAGCTTGTGTATCTAATCTGGAGGGACTGGGTTTTATTCCCAGCTCTGTCGCTTGAGCTGTGGAGGCTTATCTGGGGAATTCAGATTAGCCTGTGCACTCCCACACACGCCAGCTGGGTGACCTTGGGCTAGTCACAGCTTCTCCGAGCTCTCTCAGCCCCACCTACCTCACAGGGTGTTTGTTGTGTGTGGGGGGGGGGGAAGGGCAAGGAGATTGTAAGCCCCTTTGAGTCTCCTGCAGGAGAGAAAGGGGGGATATAAGTCCAAACTCCTCCGCCGCCTCCTCCGCCGCCTCCTCCGCCGCCTCCTCCTCCTCCTCCTCCTCCTTCTTCTTCTTCACTTTCCACAATGTGCCACAGAGAGAAACACTAACTTATGTGACATGCCTCTAAAGACCAACACTACTGAAACATTAGGAGCAAAAACTACCAGACCGTGGCCACACAGCCCGGAAAACCCACAACAGCCAGTTGACTTCCAGCTGCAGATGCCTTGGCCAACACATTAACTCAAGCAGATTTAAGAATTTTTGCCTTCCTGCGGGCGTACAGCAGGGGTCACTGGGGAAGTGATTGGAGGAAGTAGCTTTGAATTTCCAGCATTTGTTTGTCTGTTTGTTTGTTGGTTTGTTTATTAGCTTTATTATACTGCCTACTCCCGAAGGGCTCCGGGTGGTGTACAGAAGGTAAAACCATTAAAAGATATAATACAATAGAGCAATTAAAACCGGAATAGTTAAATAACGAAATACCGCATCAAACAAAATAAAGAAACCTAACATCAGATGGAACTTTCTACCCCCCGGGAGGGCACTGGGCACAATACAGTGACAACCAGGTATGATGGTATGTGTGTGTGTGTGGGGGGTGTGTGTGTTAGTGGGGAGCAATCAGTGGCCAGCCTCCGCAAAGGCCTGGTGGAAGAACTCCGTTTTACAGGCCCCGAGGAGCTGTCCGAGGTATCAATCACTAGCCTAATGCAACGTACATATTTAATATTTATTAAAAATATTTTTGCAGAAAGGATAGTAATAATTTATTAAATAATTTATTACGGGATTAAAAATGTTAAAATGGCTTTTAAAAGACTGTACGTTAATATCTGAATGATTGCCATGAATGATTGTAAATATGAATATTGCACAGATCCCTAATATGGTTGATGAAGTAAGAGTGTGATCGGAAGAAGAACTTTTCGAAAACGGTCATAATAGCGCAATCCGTTCATTCTCAATATCCGGATCAAGTACAGACCGGTTCCATGACCAATCCAAACGGAAACTGATTTACAATATACGGACTTGATATATTCGCAATGCAGCACACTGGAGCTTACGTGCCATCTTAGAGAACAATAATTTGCGTCCCTTTGGAAATTATGGAGACGGAGGTCCGTGGTTACCAACACAAGAGGACTTGATTGAGACAAATCGGAGACACAACCAGTGAATGCTGCTATCTGGGTTATTGTAAGCTGTATCGTTGTATGCTGAATGTTTCACAGTTTGTTCTGCACTAAATCTCACTGTTTATGCACTTTATGAATGTTTGTTTTGCACAATATAAAAGCGGTCGATGCAACGCATGTTTGTTGAGTGAGCTGTCCAAGGTCCCACAAGACCCTGATGACTGGAGGGAGAAGGTTCCACCAGACAGGGGCCAGAGCAGTAAAAGCCCTGGCCCGGGTAGAGGCTAGTTCAGTGGTGGCGAACCTATGGCACGGGTGCCAGAGGTGGCACTCAGAGCCCTCTCTGTGGGCATGCATGCACAGAGTTCGTCATGTGATAATAGTGTAATTATTTCAGGGAGATTATTAGCATTAAACCTAAGACCTAGTTTTGGGGAGGCAGTGTAGGTAACCCTGTTAAGCGCTGTTAACCCCCACTGATTTTCATGCAAAGAACTAAAGCATGATCCTTTACCTGGGAGTAAGTTCAGTTGCTGGCAATGGGGCTTGTTTCTGAGTAAACCCTCCTAGGGTTGTGATTCACCCGTTCGAAGCATTGCACAGTTGCTTCAAAGCAAAGCCACCGACTACCACCAAGCTTACTCCCGAGTAACGCGCACCTTGAAGCCAACTGTTTTTTCTATACTAAAACCTCAGTATTTAGGTTAAATTGCCATGTTGGCACTTTGCGATAAATAAGTGGGTTTTGGGTTGCAGTTTGGGCACTCGGTCTCGAAAAGGTTCGCCATCACTGGGCTAGTTGCATCATTGGGGAGTCGGGGACCACCAGCAGATTTGCTTCTGCAGATCGCAGAGGCCGAGTAGGACATAAGGGGTGGACTAGATGACCCCTAGGATACCTTTTTCTAATACCTGCCCTAGTGCTCTGCTTCTAGGACACAAGGCTTGCTCCACAGGGAGCTGACTGGAAGAATCAGCTACTTTTTATGCAAGATTCTGATTGGATGAGACTTTACTATTTGGCCATCAAAACATCTGGCTGCTGCCATATTTGTTCTGCCGGGCCTTTGGAGGAACCAGCCGTTGATGGTGCCCCCCCCCTCCCCGGCCTTTACATCTGTGCCTTTTGCCATCTTGCGATTTACTGTTCCTCCCTCCTGAAAGAGGATTTAAAAATGGAGCTGTCGGACGCCATTCTGCTTATGGTAACCTGATATTATGTCTAGTCTTATTTTTATCGCTGCTTTTAATGGTTTTAGCTGTTTTATTCTATATTATTATTATTATTATTATTATTATTATTAGGGTTTATAGGCCCCCCTCCCCCGAAGGGCTCAGGGCGGTATACAGTATATAGATAGAGCACAATCAAATTAAAATACAATAAATATGAATTAAGATGGCTCTCTCTATATATGATGGTTTGCTGTACACCGCCCAGAGCCCTTCGGGGATGGGGCGGCATAAAAGTCAAAAGAATAAATAAATAAATAAAATATTTAAATACTCAAGAAAATAAAACCTGCAAACCTTTTTTTTTTGCAGAATTAAATGATAAACACGTCAACCAGGAAGAACTGGTTTCTCTGCAGCCCGCCTTCTTTTCATTACAGTGATTTTTAAAAACTATTTACTCAGTCTATCAATAACCTGATAAGGCACAATCCACCAGAAAGTTCAAACACACCTGTTTGATGTATTGTCGAAGGCTTGCACAGCCGGGATCACTAGGGTGTTGTGGGTTTTCCGGGTTGTATGGCTGTGTTCCAGCAGCATTTTCTCCTGACGTTTCACCGGCATCTGTGGCTGGCATCTTCAGAGGATCGTGGCCGTACAACCCAGAAAACCCACAACACCCTAAACCTGTTTGAGATGGAGACCAAAGCATGTTGGCTCTCTGAAACTTCAAGTATAATTCACTGAATCCCAGCACAGATCTACAGCTGTGGGATTTCCATATCGGCCTGTTGTGTAGCTGCATTTCATCCGAGTGTCCAAAGGGTTATTTTCTGGCAAATCACTACACAGAAGCAAACTTCGAGACCCTTTTGCACTTAGCCACTGTAGTTAACGTATTAAAACTGCTGGGTGGGGGAGTTGATGACATCATTAGAGTTAGCCAATAAGCATCCTCCGTAGTTAATTTTTCTCCCAAAGCCCGCAGAAATCCAAACGTTGGCTCAAGACAGAAAAAATTTACATTTTATAGAGCCGTACAGTCACCCAAAAGCTGCCTTTGCATTTCTTAAAGTATTATATGCATCTCCATCCTTCCTTTGATGATACATCTCTGTAAAGAAACTTATTTGGAGGGAGTGGCCACTGATGGTGCCCCCCCTTTGGAGGGACCGGCCGCTGATGGTGCCCCCCCTTTCTTGGCTCTTACATCTGGGCCTTATACTATCTGATGGAACTCGCCGTTCCTCCCCTTGGGAAAGGATTTAATAATAGGTACGCCGGGCGCCACTCACACTTATAATTATCAGTAGTCTTCCGCTGCTTTTATAGGTTTTAACTAGTTTATGATGGTTTTATGACTGAATTTTATCATATGCTGTACACCGCCCGGAGCCCTTCGGGGATAGGGCGGTATAAAAGCCTAAAGTATAAATAAATAAATTTAATTGATTTTAGCTGAACTGCCTTATACTGAGTCAGACCAACATAGAAACCATAGAATCATAGAGTTGGAAGAGACCCCCAAGGGGCATCCAGCCCAACCCCCGCCAGTACAGGAACACATAATCAAAGCACCCTTGAACAGATGGCCATCCAGTCTCTGTTCAAAAACCTCCAAAGGAGACTCCATCACCTTCCAAGGCAGTGTATTCCACTGTCAAACAGCCTTTACCCTCAGGAAGTTCTTCCTTTGTTTAAGTCATTGGTGGCGAACCTTTGGCACGGGTGCCAGAGGTGGCACTCAGAGCCCTCTCTGTGGGCACGCGCAAATAGAGTTGCCCCCCTGGGGCCTGGGCCACTGGGTTCGATTATTACCATTTAACCTAAGACCTAGTTTTGGGGAAGCAGTGTAGGTAACCCTGTTAAGCACTGTTAAACCCCACTGATTTTTATGCAAAGAACTAAAGCGTGATCCTTTACCTGGGAGTAAGCTCAGTTGCTGGCAATGGGGCTTGCTTCTGAGTAAACCCTCCTAGGGCTGTGATTCACCCGTTGGAAGAGTTGCACAGTTGCTTCAAAACAAAGCCACTGACTACCACCAAGCTTACTCCTGAGTAACGCACGCCTCAGAGTCAACCATTTTTTCTAAACAAAAACCTCAGTATTTGGGTTAAATTGCCGGGTTGGCACTTTGCGATAAATAAGTAGGTTTTGGGTTGCAATTTGGGCACTTGGTCTCGAAAAGGTTCGCCATCGCTGGTTTAGGTGGAATCTCGTTTCTCATTGTTCGAACCAATTACTCTGTGTCCTAGTTTCTGGAGCAGCTTGCTCTCTCTTCAACATGACATACCTTCAAATGTTTAAAGAGGGCTATCATTTCACCCTTAACCTTCTCCTCTCCAGATTAAACATAGAAATCATAGAATCAGACCGTTGGAAGAGACCACAAGGGCCATCGAGTCCAACCTCCTAGAAATAGAATCGCACCATTGGAAGAGACCACAGCGGCCCCCAAGTCCAACCTCCTGGCCATGCAGGATTACACAATCAAAGCACTCGTGACAGATGACCATACAGCCTCCACCAGCCTCCGAGGCAGCGTCTTCCACTGTCAAAAAGCCCTTACAGTCAGAAAGCAATTCCTACTGTTTATGCATTTATGCATTTATTTACCATCTTAATTCTGGTTCCATCTATGTTACCCTCCTAGAGAGGAGTCTGGCCTCTCCTTCTTTTTGGGGGGAGATTTTAACGGACTGGGTTATAGGACGCCTCATTGTTATGTTAACCGCTGTTTTAATAGATTTTAATGGATTTTAGCTATTGTATTGGTTGTTGTGTGGTCACTATTGTAGACCCTTATTTATTTGTATATATATATTGATGTTGTGCACCGCCCAGAGCCCCTTGGGGATGGGGCGGTCTATAAATTGAAAACATAAATAAATAAAAATAAATAAATAGGTGGAAACTCTTTTCTCATAGTTTGAATCCATTCCTCCTTGTCCAAGTTTCCGGAGCAGCAGAAAACAAGCTTGCTCCCTAAGCCACACCGCATCCCTTCAAATATTTAAACGTGGCTATCGTGTCTCCCCTCCCTTGACCTTCTCTTCCCCAGAATAAATATAGCCAGCTCCCTAAATCTCCCCTCAGAGGGCCTGGATTCAAGATCTTGTACCATGTTGCCCGCACTCCTCTGGACTCTCTCCAGCTTGTCAGCATCCTTCCTGAATTGTGGTACCCAGAACGGGGCACAGGATTCCAGTAGTCGGTCTTCCAAGGCTGCTCTTGTCTACTCAAAGTGACAGCAACTCTGCAAAGTCTCATGCCAAGGTCTTTCCCATCTCTTACTGTTGGGTCTATTTAACTGGAGATGCCAAGGACAGAACCTGAATGCCAAGGAGATGCTCCAAAACTGAGCCACAGCCTCTCCCCTTAAAGCTGCCCGACATTGAACCGGACCCTCGTTCGTCAAGGTCGGTATTGCCCACTCAGACTGGCAGCTGCTCCCCAGATTCTCAGACTGGGATTTCTTCACATCCCCTCCTGCCTGGTGCTTTTTGGACTGGAGATGGCAGGAACTGACCCTGGGACCTTCTGTACACCAAGCAGAGGTCATAAAAAGAACATAAGAACAAGCCAGCTGGATCAGACCAGAGTCCATCTAGTCCAGCTCTCTGCTACTCGCAGTGGCCCAACAGGTGCCTTTGGGAGCTCACAGGCAGGAGGTGAAAGCAATGGCCTTCTGCTCCTGCTGCTGCTCCCGAGCACCTGGTCTGCTAAGGCCTTTGCAATCTCAGATCAAGGAGGATCAAGATTGGTCGCCATAAATCAACTTCTCCTCCATAAATCTGTCCAAGCCCCTTTTAAAACTATCCAAGTGAGTGGCCATCACCACCTCCTGTGGCAGCATATTCCAAACACCAATCACACGTTGCGTGAAGAAGTGTTTCCTTTTATTAGTCCTAATTCTTCCCCCCAGCATTTTCAATGGATGCCCCCTGGTTCTAGTATTGTGAGAAAGAGAGAAAAATGTCTCTCTGTCCACATTTTCTACCCCAGGCATAATTTTATAGGCTTCAATCATATCCCCCCTCAGACGTCTCCTCTCCAAACTAAAGGTCCTATCCCTGATCCAGACCCCCTCCCTGAGAAGACAGCATCCTTACCTTGTTCATGTCAAAGGTGTGGAACATCTGCTCTATGTACTTGTTGGCTTCTCCATCCAACCCCCGGAGCCCAAAGAACTGCTTGAATTCATGTTCCGTCAGCTGCCCAGAAGGACACTCCGTCATGAACTTCTTGTACCAGTGGTGGATTTCTATCGCCTGGAGGTCGTCCACGGTGGTGTTGTTGGCTCCCATCTCGGGGGGTGACGGGAGCCGTGGGCACTCACGGTCTCCCGTGGGAAGCTGTGGCAGGAACGGGGTCTGGCTTCCTTCTGTTCTCCTTAGAGGTTCATCAGTATCATGGAGAGCAGGAGTGGAGGAAGGGCAGACCTAACCCAAGCCAATTACAATCACCTAATCTGATCGGAGATCAATTTAGAAGCCTTAAAGCTTCAATGCTATAAACAGCCGCCAGGGAAGAAGGGGAAAGGGTAATCCGGGAAAACGCTGCTATTTCGGGAGCCAGCTCAGAGAGGACAGGAGGATTAAGCAGGCCCTGAGCCATGGCCTGCCCTCCTTTCCCAGGAAAGTTGTTTCTCTTTACACAACATCCATTGCTCTTCCCAGGATTATAACTGCTATCTCAGTGTTGAAGGTGGCAACAGCCTCTGGCCGGAGTTCACAGGTGTCTCATCTCACACCTCAAAATAACCTATTGTTTCTTTAGAAGTCACTATGCACACACAGGGTAAGAAATGCAGAGCACAAGCAAAGCCTCTGACCTACTAGAAAAATTGAACTCTGGTGCAAGCAGACGTGGTCAAGGCTCTAGATCAGTGGTGGCGAACCTTTTTGAGACCGGGTGCCCAAATTGCAACCCGAACCTCACTTATTCATCACATAGTGCCAACCTGGCAATTTAACCTGAATGGTGAGGTTTCAGTTTAGAAAAAACGGTTGGCTTCCTCTGCCCCATCCGTTTGAGCAGAGGCCAGCCTGCTCTAGCCTCCAGCAAGTCCCGCGCGCACCGCTCTGTGCCTCTCTAGCATCTCTGCCTCCTCTGTGCCCCCCCTCTCGGGCAGCAGCCACCCGGAGCACAGGCACCAGGCCCACCAGCCAGGTCCTCCCTGCTCACTGTGGTGCACACATGTCGTGCTCAGTGGCCCAGGCCAGCCCAGATGTGTGTGTGTGTGTGGGGGGTGACTTTCTGCCCCCCACATGACAAACGCTGTGTGCGCGTGCCCACAGAGAGGGCTCCGAGTGCCACCTCTGGCACCCGTGCCATAGGTTCGGCATCACTGCCCTAGATCTCTGCTTATTTGCAAAAAGTCGATTGCACCCATGTGCATCATCACCCAACTGAAGAGTTGGATGGTGCCTTCTGGAACGGACGACTGAACGTTCAGAAAGGAAAGTAGTAGTAGTAATGGGAAATTTCAATTATCCTGATATTTGTTGGGAGTCAAACTCTGCCAAGGTTTGAAGGTCCAACAAATTCCTCACTTCCCCTGTAGACAATTTTATGATCCAGAAGGTGGAAGAAGCAACAAGGAGATCAGCTGTTTTAGATCTGTTCCTAACCAACAATGATGACTTGGTTAATGGTAGGTAGGCAGAATGGAAGTGGTAGGATCCCGAGGTGGGAGCGATCATATTCTCCTGGAGTTTGTTATACAGTGGAAAGGGTATGCCAAACATAGTCAGACATTTTCTAGACCAGTGATGGCGAACCTTTTTGAGACCGAGTGGCCAAATTGCAACCCAAAACCCATTTATTTATCGCAAAGTGCCGGCAACTTAACCTGAATACTGAGGTTTAAGTTTAGAAAAAGCAGTTGGCTCTGAGGCGTGCGTTACTCAGGAGTAAGCTTGGTGGTAGTCAGTGGCTTTGCTTTGAAGCAACCGTGCAACTCTTCCAACGGGTGAATCACAACCTGAGGAGGGTTTACTCAGAAGCAAGCCCCATTGCCAGCAACCGAGCTTACTTCCAGGTAAAGGATCACGCTTTAGTTCTTTGCTTATAAATCAGTGGGGGTTAACAGCGCTTATCAGGGTTACCTACACTGCTTCCCCAAAACTAGGTCTCAGGTTTAATGCTAATAAGAGCTCAGCGGCCCAGGCCAGCCTAGATGTGGGGCAGGGGGGGGGGGGCTCTGTTTGAGTGTGCCCACAGAGAGGGCTCTGAGTGCCACCTCTGGCACCCTTGCCATAGGTTCGCCACCACTGTTATAGACTGTAAGAAAGCTGATTTCAGTAAACTTAGGAAACTACTGGGTGAGATCCCAAGGTTTACTACAAGAGAAGGGAGTGGATGATGGATGGGAGTTTCTTAAAAGTGAGATCTTGAGGGCAAAATTTCAAAGGGTTCCAATGAAGAGAAAAAATGGGCGGTGTCTAAAGAAACCAGGATGGATGTCTAAAGAACTCTTAAATGAGCTAAGATATAAAAGGGACTTTTACAAGAAATGAAAAGGGGGGGGGATTACTAAGGAGGAATTCAAACAAATAGCCAAGACATGTAGGGAGAAAGTCAGAAAAACTAAAACTCACAATGAGCTCAGACTTGTGAGGGATGTTAAAAACAACAAAAAGGCTTTTTTTGGTTATGTTCATAGCAAAAGGAAGAAAAAGGATATGATAGAGTCACTGCGTGGAGAAGTTGGAGAAATTATAACAGGGACAAAGAAAAGGCAGAACTACTCAATACCTTCTTTGCATTGGTTTTTTCAAAACAACAACAGAAACAGTGCTCAACTGGGGGGAAATGGATAAGAAGATACAGGTGGGGAAATTCAGCACAGAATAGATAAAGAGCTAGGGGAATACCTGGATACTTTAAATGAATTCAAATCTCCAGGGCCTGATGAACTACATCCCAGGGTATTAAAAAAACTGGCAGAAGTAATCTCAGAACCACTTGCTATAAGCCTTGAGAACTCCTGGAGATCAGGAGAAGTCCCAGCGGACTGGAGGAGAGCTAATGTTGTCCCCATCTTTAAAAAAGGGGGAAAAAGAGGACCCAAACAGCTACCGCCCAGTCAGTCTGACGTCAATACCAGGAAAGATTCTAGAGCAGATCATTAAGGAGACAGTCTGTAAGCACTTGGAAAGGAATGATGTGATCACTGACAATCAACAAGCCATGTCAGACAAATTTTTTTGTGATAAGAGTGACAAACTTGGGGTTTGGTCTCCAGGCCCCTTCTTGTTGCTCTCCTCTGCACAAGCTCCATTCTATCTACATCAGGGGTGTCCAACTCTGGCGCTTCAGATGTTCACAGACTACAATTCCCATCAGTCCCTGCTGGCATGGCCAATTGAAGTCCATGAACATCTGAAGCGCCAGAGTTGGACACCCCGACCTACATCTATATAGATTTATATATAAAGATTTATATATAAGGATATATAAAGATAGATTTATATATAAATCTATATCTTATATATAAATATAAATCTACATATAGATTTATATGTCTATATATATAAACCTATATCTATGTATCTGTAACTTTTTATATATCTATAAATCTAGATTATATATAGATGTGTTTTGTTATTTTGAGACCTCTCAATTAATAATTAATAAATTGATGATTATTATAAAATTATAAAAATTATAAAATAATAATAAATAAATAATAAATAAAATAAACCAAACAAATATAAACTCCTCCCCCCAGTTTTCTCTGCACTGTCTTGTAAATCTGACCCAGGTTTTTTATGACGTCATTTCTACAGACTGAAGAGACAGGGAAATAAAATTCGCCTGACTCCTTTGCCAATTGGGACGCATTCCCACGTGCAAAACGCTTTCCCAGCTTCTCCGTGCCAATATTTTCATACAAAAGGCGGCGGCCGCTCCAAAACTATGTTTATTCCCACAGCTCATCCTGATTGGCCTATCTTATATCTTTCCCGGAGGACGATTGGTTGCGCTTGCCACAGAAATCCTCCCTCTTTCTTCTCATTGGCTCCTTGTGTTTGTTTTTCTCCGCCTCCCCGCTCGGGAACCGCCTAGTGGCGGGCGAACACGCCGCGCGACGCGCTAACGTCCTGCGCCCGGTCACCACGGCAACGGCTCAAGCGGCGCGCGGCGGTTGGACGAGTAGGCCGTCCGTCAACGCGAAACGCGTCTTCCCATTTGTCCAGGCCTTAGTGCAGTGGGCAGGCGCTGGAAGGAAGCCCGTCGGAAGGGCCGGACGGGAACTTCCGGTGCTGATGTGGCCGGAACCCGGTGCAGGAGCCGAGCGGTTGGGCGCCGAGGTGAGTCCCAGGGCGCAGGCGGAAGGCCAACCGGTGAAGCCCCCCCCGCCCGGTTCTGCGCCGTTTCGGAAGACTGGAGAGGGTTGACGGTTGGCCTGAACTGGGGAGTCTTGAGGCGCCTCCTCAAAGGGAGGACTACCTTGCAGGGGTGGCTGCCACCCCCCCAGGTTTGTCCTGCGTGGGGTAGGGGTTGAAATGACCGACCAGGGCCTGGGTTCGAATCCCCACTCTGCCATGCGGGCTTGCTGGGTGGCCTTGGGCTAATCTTAGCCTCACCTACCTCGCAGGGTCGTTGTGGGGGTAATGCAGGGAAGAATGGCGCAAGCTGCTTAGGGTTAAAGGCGGGTATAAGTAAAGAAAATTAATACATATTCCTGGATTTACAATTGATCTCCAGGCTACAGAGAGCAGCTCCCCTGGAGAAAATGGCTGCTTTGGAGGGGAAGGGGGACTCTTATTGCCTTGCACTCCGCTGAGCTCTTTCCCCAAACTGCACCCCCTCTGCCCCCGAATCACCAGGCGTTTCCTGTCCCGCAGTTCGCTTCCCTTTGGGCAGGGTTGCTGCGTGAGGGTTTCGTGGGGAGTGGGAGGATCGTGCATCCTGTCCTGGGCTTCTTGGGGGATAAACATCCATCAAATCCAAAAAGAAGATCAGGACGGCAAACTCTCAATGAAAAGAACAAGCTATCTGATCAATGTCTGCATAACTGACACAAAAAAAGGAAGGAAAATGTACAAGCGATACATATAAATGAACATGTATTCAATAATATAACAAGTATTACAACTATTCCCACCAACATGAACTACAACAGTGTGAGCCAGTACAAACATTGCTCCAGTGGAAGCTTTTTGGGGATTGGAGCCTGGTTTTCAGGTGCCACCAAATTCCTGTTCGCTTTTGCTTTGCACAGGTGCTGCAAACCAGGAAGGTGGTGACTGAAATATTTTGGTGATATGACACCAGATAATCCTGTGGTTAAGAAGAGTTTGGATTTATATCCCCCCTTTCTCTCCTGTAGGAGACTCAAAGGGGCTGACAATCTCCTGGCCCTTCCCCCCTCACAACAAACCCCCTGTGAGGTGGGTCGGGCTGAGAGAGCTCCGAGAAGCTGTGACTAGCCCAAGGTCCCCCAGCTGGCGTGTGTGGGAGTGCACAGGCTAATCTGAATTCCCCAGAGAAGCCTCCACAGCTCAGGCGGCAGAGCTGGGAATCAAACCCGGTTCCTCCAGATTAGATACACGAGCTCTTAACCTCCTACGCCACTGCTAAGAATACCTTTCTTGCTGAGTTTGCTGAAGGTGAGTGTTCCTAAGTCAGCTCTTGTGGGGTTTTGTGGCCCGGCATTTTTGTCCTGCGTCATAGAATCATACAATTGGAAGAGACCCCATGGTGCATCAATTCCACCCCCCCTGCAATGTAGGAACACACAATCAAAGCACTCCTGACAGATGCCCATCCAGCCTCTGTTTAAAAACCTCCAAAGAAGGAGACACCACCACTCTCTGAGGTAGTGCATTCCACTGTCAAACAGCACTGACGGTCAGAAAGTTCTTCCTAATGTTTTGATGGGATCTCTTTTCCTTCCCCTTGCACCCATTACTCCTAGTCCTAGTCTCTAGAACAGCAGGAAACAAGCTTGCTCCCTCTTCGACATGGCATCTCTTCAAATATCTAAACATGGTTATCGTGTCTCTCTCCCCCCACCCCTCCAACTTGCTTTACTGTGTAGGACAGCTTTGCCCATTCACTTTGCAGGAAGACTGTCAGGAGAGAGAGGCAAAATGGTCTCTGTTACAACATACTGCCCGGCTTTCCTGTACTGAAATTACACCCGTGCAGGAAAATCATAGTTTGGCTGGGATGGAAAAACTGACTTTTGTCATCCCAGAAATGGAGCTGTATGTGTGGAACATAAATCCCAATAAATAGATAAAATTCTGCCTTTCCTCCCCCCAAACGTTTTGTAGTTGGTCCGTAAGAATTCCTTCTGGGTGACCAACCAGGGACTCTTCTCTAAAGTAGGACAAGTTTTGTACTTCTGGGCTGGTCCTAAGGACGTGAGTAACTTGCATGAGAAAGCAGGCCTGTGTAAATCGTCGTGAGCTAGTAATTCTGATGGAAGTATTGCCCCCAATTTGGACTGGAAAAAAAATCTCAGCTGCTATCCTATTGGGATTTAGAAATTTTACACAGCTGTGGGTGAGACTTGCTCCTAAAAATCTACTGCTGTTTACAAAATAGAACAAAAACCAAACCTTGTGCTTGTGAGTCAAAGGCTGAAATGTTTCTAGCTATTCCTGCCCCGCTAATTGCAACTGGTAGTCACAGAATGCCGGGATCGCTAAAAGAGGCAGGCAATCGCAAACCCTCCCAGGATGGCTTTTGTCTCGACAATCCTTTAAGGGATCGCCATAAGTCAGCTGTGAGTTGCTGGCAAAAAGAAAAAAAGGGACAGTTGGAGGCTTGACTTTGATAGTACTTGATAAAATTCATATAAAAAGGTATTGTTTATACAGGACTTCAGTTTTCAGGTGCTTCGTATGTGTTGCCGCCATTCTAAGAGCAGTCAGTCTTATCGCTCCTGTCGTAGCAGACAGAGGCAAGCAGAACCAATGTCAGTGAGCATGTTAACAGCAGATTTGAACTGGGTCCCAGAATGCACATGAAGCTGCCTTCTACTAAATCACACCAGTGATCTGTTATGAACAGTATTGCCTGCACAGAATGGCAGGTGCTCTCCAGAGTCTCAGCTGAGATCTTTCACGTTTCTGGCTGCCCTATTCCTTGCAATGGAGGTGCCACAAGTTAAACCTGGGACCTCATGAATGCAAAGTAGAGGCTCTTTTCCCCACCGAGCCACATCCCCTCACTCAAATCGGAAAGCACTTCCTGCTTTGTCGCTCAGTCTCTTAGCTTGTTGGGCGGCACCTTCTGTTATGTCAAGGAAATGTTTGGTCGGAATCAGTAGCCCCAGGAAAAGGGCTGCTTGTCGTGCCTGGCTGCCCCACCCCTGAAGCAGGAAACTCTTTATCAGTTGTTTGATCTTTGTGTGCTGGAGTTCTTGTTAGGCTTAAGGAAAGGTCGAGCAGGTGTTTTTCATGAATGAGGTGACTGGGAACCAAGACAGCCGGGCTTCCGTAGTTAAATTCACACCCACCTACCCGGATCTGGAAATCCTTCATTCCAGAAAATAAGTTTGATTTTTTTTCTTATATTTTAACTTTGTAAAAGAAATTGTACACATTTATGGTATCAAAAGATAAAATATGTAATTATTCAACACTGTGCATATATTTCATGCATTTCTGAGTTTCTAAACTTTCTAGGGGGGAAGAATTAGGACTAATAAAAGGAAACACTTCTTCACGCAACGTGTGATTGGTGTTTGGAATATGCTGCCACAGGAGGTGGTGATGGCCACTAACCTGGATAACTTTAAAAGGGGCTTGGACAGATTTATGGAGGAGAAGTCGATTTATGGCTACCAATCTTGATCCTCTTTGATCTGAGATTGCAAATGCCTTAACAGACCAGGTGCTCGGGAGCAGCAGCAGCAGCCGCAGAAGGCCGTTGCTTTCACCTCCTGCACGTGAGCTCCCAAAGGCACCTGGTGGGCCACTGCGAGTAGCAGAGAGCTGGACTAGATGGACTCTGGTCTGATCCAGCTGGCTTGTCCTTATGTTCTTTCTTATGTTCTTATGTTCTATGTCGTCTGTTGGCCTTTGCAACTTCTGCAAAACTCCCCAGACGTTTGCATTTAATTCCTTATGCCCACCGGCAATAAATCAAAACCACGATGGGGAAAGTCATGATGTGGAAAGAGTTAACTGTTTATATTGAAGGGTTTCTTTGGGGTGAGACCCTGGAACCGGCTTTGGTTCTGCAGCGTCTCAGCTTCCCCTCCCTTCTTGTTCCCCTCCCTCCTCGTTTTCCCTCCACAGTTGATTGGAAATGTGGAAAAATGCAGATGACGGTCCCTGCACCTGTTTCTTCCGGGGGTTTGGGAAGCCTCTGCCCCCTTGATGCAGAGTGAAGGCAGCTTTGGGGAAGAAGTCTTCAGAAATTGAGTTCCCAGAACAGTTTTTGTAGCCTTTCCTGCTCAGGTACATTAACTTATTTGTCTGCAGCATCAGCCCAAGAAGGAAACAGAAGAGCCAGATTTCTTTCAGTGTACAAACTAGTGTTTCTGCCCAGGTCCCTCCTCTTGCTGTCTGTTATGCCACAGTGTGGCCTTGCACTCCGCTAAGTGTACAGTGGAGATGGTCAGGGTTCTCTTGAGGGAGGGGGGGGCTCTTAGGGGCCACTCTGAGTCATTTTGTTGGCTTTTGCCAGGGCAGCATGCCAAAGTTTGTCCCCCGTGCAGCGGCTGCCGTTACTGCCTGTTTCATTGATCATGATCCAAGATCAGCCAAAATATGGGGCCCAGCTAAATGCAAACAAAGCACGTAAAACCAAAAACTGTTGCCTCGACGAAGTGCTAATTTTAGTGCTGCAAGGCAGTTTATCGAAGGGTTGAAGCGTCTGCTGCCTCGTTGTCAAACCTTGGATCTGGAAATCATGGAAACTGTAGATTTGTTCTAAAGCCTTTATTTTAGAGCGCAGGTAACATCGTAAAGAGGAATGTGGCGATTCCTGTGCAAACCCACTACCTATATCCCTGTGTCCGGGATACCCTGGGGCACCGCGGGGAAGACACCGGACTTTTGCCCCACATCAGAGGATGGTAAACTGCCTCCCCCTGCCCTACCTGCCATTTGGCACTGACAGGCTCAGTCCTGACACTCGTCAGCTGAGCCAAAGCACAAAATCTGACCCCTTTAAGAGTCATTTCATTAAGACAACCTGCAGGGTTAGGTGATACTAAAATGTTTTATCAGATCTGCTTGGAAACTCAAATAAAACAGGTGAAGGAACAAGTATTCTTATACCGTGAGCATTGTTATGTTCAGTTGTTGATCTGGCAAAAACACAAACGGTGGGAATAAGGAATACCCTAGATGTTTGCCTTGCAACAGAGCGATCATGTTCACAGGTCTCCCCCGCTGCCTGTGTGATTGATAACCTCTAACCCACCCACCCCTTCTGCATTTGCTGTCGTTCATTTGCAGGCTCAAGATGCTGAGCCGTTTGTCAGGATTGGCCAACACTGTCCTCCAAGAGCTGTCGGGGGATGGCGAGAACGCGGAGATCGGAGCTTTGCCGGCTGTAAGTACCTTTTCCTCTCTGCCTGCTGATCTAGTACATGTTTATTCTCCGTTTCCCTCAAGGAATTGAGGGCAGTCTAGTGCTTGGTTCTCCCCTCCATGTTTTGTGCTCCACACAGCCCTGTGAAATAGGTTAGGCCAAGCGTGTGTGGCTAACCCAGACCTGGGCATTATACGGCCCGCGGGCCACATCCGGCCCGCCGGATGACCCTGACTGGCCCCCCTGCCGTGCTGGGGAGCGAGGCGCCTTTGAAAGTCCCGCAGAAGCCGGTTGCCTTGGCTGCTGGCTTCTGCGGGGCTTTCAAAAGTGCCTCGCCCCCCTGCCTTTTGGCCCGGCCCTCCACAATATTTTCTGTTTCTTATGCGGCCCCATGGAAAAAATTTGCCCACCCCTGGGCTAACCCAAGGTCAACCAGTGAACTTCACGGTGGAGTGAGGCTTGGAGTCATACCATACTTTCCACAGGCGGAAGGACCTCTGCCCCCAGAGTGTGACTTTTTTGCCCTCCTGCTCTTGTGGCAGCCCAAAGTTATGCTTCTGGGTT
This sequence comes from Sphaerodactylus townsendi, assembly GCF_021028975.2. NCBI lineage: Eukaryota > Metazoa > Chordata > Lepidosauria > Squamata > Sphaerodactylidae > Sphaerodactylus > Sphaerodactylus townsendi. The sequence continues at coordinate 3,413,854 of NC_059430.1, read as the reverse complement.
GTCTGTTGTCTGTCCCCCGGTTGTCTGTCCCCTGGAAACAAGATTTCAAGGGGCGTTTGGAGCTGCCAAAGAAGGAAGGGAAGTCAGAGTTGTTGTCCATGGACGGAAATATTTGCTTTTGGGAAAATGCTGTTATGGACCCAGTCCTGATACTGTGGCCACTACATCCCATTGGGTGTGCTCCCAGAGCTGTAGCAACAGAGACCGCATTACCCCATATGCCCCTACTCGGCCTCTGCGTTCAGCAGAGGCCAATTTGCTGGCGGTTCCTGGCCCCTCAATGATGTGGCTGGCCTCCACACGGGCCAGGACCTTTACAGCCCTGGCCCCAGCCTGGTGGAACACTCTTCCTCCAGCTGTCCGGGCCCTGCGGGACCTTGGTGAGTTCTGCAGGGCCTGTAAGACTGAGTTGTTCCGCTGGGCCTTTGGAGTGTCCAGTTGCTGAAATGTCTGATTTACCATCTTATGCTACCCTCTTAGAGGGGAGTCCGGCCGTTCCCTCTTCTTAGGGAGGCCTCTAAATAAATTGGGTTTTGGGATGCCTGATATCTTTGTACTGACCGCTGCTTTTAATGGATTTTATTGGTTTTAGTAATTGCACTGATTGTAATGGTAAATTGTACACATGTGGATATTGTTGTGCACCGCCCAGAGCCCTTCGGGGATGGGGCAGTCTACAAATCCAAACAATAAACAAACAAACAAACAAACAAACATCTGGTCGCTTGCCCCGTTTCAGTATCGGTTCAGTTGAGTTTGGAGGCTAGACGTGGGGTAGAGGAGGTCCCTTGACTGCTAACATTCAGAGAACTGAGAAGCAGCATCCACAGTTGTCTCAGAAGGCCAAAAAAGAAAGCCGGCACAGATCCCAGAGATCGGGCTGTTTTGGGCTTTGGTAGCTTAGCCCTGTGAGGCAAGATGCCATCCTCCTCTCTCTCCAGCCTGGTATCAGGGCAGCCCCATATGCTGTGCTTTTCCACGGGCCATCTTCAGTGTAGCTGATCTCCAGCCCCAGCAGTAACTTCGCCATTTAGTCAGCCTGTAGCTGAGCGTGCGAATTGAGTCCGCCGAGAAATAACTGCAGTTGAAGCGATATGGAAGTTTGTTTATGGTAGTCCAGCCATTCTCAACCAGGGTTCCGTGGTACCCTGGGGTGCCGTGAGCATGTTCCAGGGGTACTGTGGCAACACTACTGCCCCCCCTCATTTTTATTTATTTATTTATCAAATTTATAAACCATCCACCCCCGAAGGGCTCTGGGCGGTGTACACTGGGCCAAACATACAATGGCCAAACCAACAATACGCCAACTAAAATAAATTAGAGCAAGTTAAAACAATTTACAAAATTCATAAAACTAGTGGTGTCTCCCACCGGCGCCAGCAAGGACATGGAGCTGGCCCATAGGGCCTGCCGCAAGGTCAGCAGCACCCCCCCCCCCTGCTTCCCTTCACCCTGGGAGGGGGAGGTGGGGGTGTGGCAAGCAGGGGCAATGGGAAGGGAAGGTGGGTGGTGGGTGGCAGGGGTACCGTGAGATATGAAGAGTGAGGTCAAGGGTACCCTGACCTCAAAAAGGTTGGGAAACACTGTGGTAGTCAGTCTGCAATGGCTGGGTCACACCTGTAGCCTGTCACTGGTTGCTACTTTTTTTTTTTTTCTTTCTTTTTTTTTTACTAAATACTAAAATATATACATGGTCCTTCTGTAACTATAGGACATTCCTTCAGCTAAGTTAACTCACTTAAACGTCATCGGATACTGACAGAAGCTAGCAAAATTACTGCTGGCTATATGTGGTCATAATACATAGACATTGGATTTGAGGTAATTCATCTAGACTTACGTCTATTATTGTTAGCAGAAATTTTGCTACATTCTCACACACTGTGGGATCCATGTTGTTCAAAAGCATAGGTATCTTAAGAGCATCAGTTAGATTGTTATACAGAAATGGGATAAGTGCAGAATTGTGACATTCTGATTTTTGCCAAATAACCTTACACAATGAAAGAGGAATTTTATGATCGAGGTGTCTCCACCTGACCCGCATATTGCATGGACATAGCCTCCTCTGTTTATCAATTTGTTGATATCTGCCATAGAGCAGCATAGAAGGCATTAAGATTGAATCTGGCCAGTGTTAAAGCTAACTTCTTAATTTAGGGTTGGTGATCCACTGTAAATAATTGGCCATGTGTCCCTTGTTCAATTGGAATAATAAGCAGGGTCAGGGGGGAACACATTTTTCCTACGCAGCTGTTATCATATCCCGATACTCTTGTTCTAATAGCTTAGTTTTCAAGCAGCTATAATAGCTTCCTGATAGGAAAAGAAGGGACTAACGACTCTAATGAAAAGCCAAAAGGTGTTGATGTTTTCCCTCAACTAGTTTCAGCTACACCTAGAATTTGCATAGTCGGGAGAAAGCATGAAGGGTGCTGTAACAAACTGGAGTGATCCCTGCAGATAGTTGGATCACGGTTAGCCAGTATCTGACAGTTCATCAGCTCAAACCGTAAAATAAGTGGCATATGATATTTTGCCGAGAGTTCTAAACATAGGAGCTGCATATGAAAGCACAATTTGGTAAGCCCATAATTTTGTGTGGAAGAAACGGGACTGGGCTGTGTTTATATTTTTGTTTATAGCTCCGATCCAAATAGGTGCTCCATAGAGGAGCTGAGAGCCGCATTTAGCATTGGAACACACCTTCAATCGCGGATGAGGTATATATACTGGTGGCCCACAGTGAAAAGCAGCTGAATTGCTAGGGCACTGTTGTTAGCTGCAGCTGAGTGCTAATTTCCTATGTACTGCCCAATTAAGGTTGCTAGTAAGAGTTATGCCCAAATATTTGAACTGGTTAACTTGTTCTATGGGTCTGTTATTGATGGTCCATGTATGACTAGGGGGTCTTCTAGCAAAGACCATTATTTTGGTTTTTTCATAGTTAATTACCAGTTCGTTCCTCTTACAATATTCAGCACAGCAATTTAAGAGACGAGTGAGACCACTGGTTGCTACTAAGAAGAAGTGATCACGCAACTTTGAAGCAGGGGGTGTGTCACGGTGTCCGTTCACGGACCCCTCAGGAACCCGATCCTGGTGATGGAGCCCGGCTTCCGGGCAGGGGGTGGCAGGACCGTGTGTTTGTTTCACGGAGTTCCCCTTTTCTCTCCCAGCCGGGGCCAGAGTTGGAACCCAGCCAGCAGAATGGCGAGGAGACTGCGGAGGATGTGTTGGAACGGCTCGCCCACATGGAGAAGCTGGTGGTGCAGCTGAAAGGTCTGGTGCGGGAAAAGGATGCTGAGCTCCAGCAGAAGAATGCTGTGCTCCAGGTACCTCTCCTTCGTGCCCGAGGCTCGGGGGCTGCTGCCGGTCCCATCCCTGGGATGTCTGTGTGTGCCCTCCACTGTATTCATAAAGCCAGGAAGGGCCCAGAAGGCTATCGAGTCTGCCACCTTCCCTTCAGCTGGATCTCAGCCAGCATTAGCCCTTCTGGGATTTATCCAGCAGCAGCATGTTTCAACAGCACACATTAAGTAGCTCCAGATGACTCGGACAAGTGAGCCCAGCCGTACCCTGTGGGGGAAGACCAGAAAGCAGGGTCCTTCGGAAGTTTGCCTTAGATTCTTCCTGGTCCTGAACAGGATGGTCAGTTAGAGCAGGGGTCTGCAACCTGAGGCTCTCCAGATGTTCATGGACTACAAATCCATCAGCCCCTGCCATCATGGCCATCTTTGTAGTCCACCATTATGAGGCTGTCACTTAGGAATCTGTCTCCTCTGCCCCGGAAAGTCTATTTTCTCTTCTCCTCCCCCAATAGCAAGAAACCTAGTGATAACCTCACAACTCCTTATTTGGTTGTTGTGCACACACAACTTGTCTTGGTTGCCCTGTACAGAAAACTGCCTGGTGTCCGTCTTTCCCACGAGGTATCTGCTGCCTCCTGTGCCAGACTTCTGGGGGCCATTCATTGTGTCCTTTTACCTGAACCCAGCAGTGGCGTAGTGGTTAAGAGCAGGTGCATTCTAATCTGGAGGAACCGGGTTTGATTCCCAGCTCTGCCACTTGAGCTGTGGGGGCTTATCTGGGGAATTCAGATTAGCCTGTGCACTCCCACACACGCCAGCTGGGTGACCTTGGGCTAGTCACAGCTTCTCGGAGCTCTCTCAGCCCCACCTACCTCACAGGGTGTTTGTTGTGAGGGGGGGAGGGCAAGGAGATTGTCAGCCCCTTTGAGTCTCCTGCAGGAGAGAAAGGGGGGATATAAATCCAAACTCTTCGTCCTCCTCCTCCTCCTCTTCTTCTTCTTTATCTTCTTTTTTTTCTTCTTCTTCTCCTTCTCCTTCTTCTTCTTCTTCATTTATACCCCACCAAGGGAGCAGCATTGACGTAGGAGGTTAAGAGCTCGTGTATCTAATCTGGAGGAACCGGGTTTGATTCCCTGCTCTGCCACTTGAGCTGCGGATGCTTATCTGGGGAATTCAGATTAGCCTGTGCACTCCCACACATGCTAGCTGGGTGACCTTGGGCTAGTCACAGCTCTACGCAGCTCTCTCAGCCCCACCTACCACACAGGGTTTTTGTCGTAAGGAGGGAAGGGAAAGGAGATTGTAAGCCCCTTTGAGTCTCCTGCAGGAGAGAAAGGGGGATATACATTCAAAACTCTTCTTCTCTTCTTCTCTCTCTCTCTGCTCTTCCCAGGAGATAAATCCTTCCAACGTCCTCCCTTCTGTAGATAGTCTGGGAGGCTGCAGTTCCCCTCAAAGCGGCTGCGTTGTGTTCTTTCCCGACGTGCTGTTATGCTTCAGGCTTATCTTCTCTTTGAAATTTCTCCTCTAGGAGGAGAGGCAGACCGCAGACGCCAAGCTGGCCAAGTTGAAACTGCAGGCCAAAGCCAAAGTGGCATCCCTGAACAAGCGCATCGAGGAGCTCACCGAGCAGGTAAAGGGCCTGCCAGAGGAGCCATTACCCCCTTGCAAGGTGAGTTAGCGGCAGTACCCTAAACCGCTCTGGCTTTGCCCCCGGGCCTGCCTTAATTCTCCCCCGTGACCCCGTTTAGCTTTGGGGGCAGGACCAGCTGCAGTCTATGCTTGCAGAGTTCAGTTCATGTCAAGAGAAAGCTGAGCTCTTCAGGCAAGATCCACCAAGGACAGACTTCTCCTTTCTGCGTAAACGTTCGCCACATGTTAAGCCACGGTGGAAGCCAGTGAGTTTCCACCTGCAGAACTGCTGAATCCTCCTCCTGGCTGCAGGAAGAAGAAGAAGAAGAGTTTGGATCTATATCCCCCCTTTCTCTCCTGTAGGAGACTCAAAGGGGCTGACAATCTCCTTGCCCTTCCCCCCTCACAACAAAGCTCCCTCCAAAGGTCCTGGCAAAGAGGCCTTGCGGTGCACCCTAAAGGTCTCTGAAGTGATAGTCACCTCTCCAGGGAGCCCATTCCACACAGCCAGAGCTCCAGTCTCTGGTCGGTGCCAGACAGGCCGCCTTCAGTGGTCGGATAGCCAACAGGTGGCTGCCTGGTGACAGTAGTTGGTGCACAGGGCCATAGCGGAGGAGACAGTCCTTCAAATGTGTGGGTTCCAGCTTGTGATGGGCTTTCAAAATCATAACCAGCCCCTTGAACTGATCTCGGAAACAGCCAATGAATGGGGAATGTTCGTTCCCGCAGGCTGCTGCGTTGTGGACCAGTTTCCTGGTTGTCTTCAAGCCCCAAGTAGAGCATGTAGCAGTAATCCATCCATCCATCCTTCCATCCTTCCATCCTTCCATCCTTCCATCCTTCCTTCCACCCATCCACCCACCCACCCATCCATCCATCCATCCATCCATCCTCTATCCATCCATCCATCCTCCATCCATCCATCCATCCATCCATCCTCTATCCATCCATCCATCCATCCATCCATCCATCCTCTATCCATCCATCCTCTATCCATCCATCCTCTATCCATCCATCCATCCATCCATCCATCCTCCAAATCCGTCATCGTCAAATCCATCCTCTAATCCGTCAATAAATCCATCCGTCAAATCCATCCAAATCGATCCATCCAAATCCATCCATCCATCCGTCAAATCCATCCAAATCGTCGAAATCAAATCCGTCAAATCGATCCATCGATCCATTAAATCCGTCGATCAAATCCGATCCATCCGTCCGTCAAATCCCGATCTGATCGTCGTCGACAAGTCCGTCAGCTTCCATCCGTTCCATTCCGTCCATCCATCCGTCAAATCCGTCCGTCCGTCCGTCCGTCCGTCTATCCGTCCATTGTCCTCTGTCCGTCCTCCGTCCTGTCCGTCCGTCCATCCGTCCGTCCGTCAAATCCCGTCCGTCCTTCCGTCCATCCGTCCGTCGTCCGTCCGTCCGTCCGTCCGTCCGTCCGTCCGTCCTTCGTTTGGTTCCCATAGGCCGCCACTCCCCAGAGGGATCGGGTCGAGTGGACAACAGAATGAAAGGGAACAATGGAATCGGACCATGGATGCAATAAGAGTAGAGGAAACAGTGACAATGGCGGATGTGCAACAAAACGACTACACCTGGTTCCATGAGTCCAAGATGGAAATATGGGATTAATACAATTAACCCGGCTGGTCAGATAGAAAGGCCTGGGGGAATAGTTCTGTTTTGCAGGTCCTGCGGAAACTTTGCAAATCTCACAGGGCCCTGATCTCCCTTGGGCAGTGGTGGCAAACCTATGGCACGGGTGCCAGAGGTGGCACTCGGAGCTCTTTCTGTGGGCACGCATGCACAGAGTTCGTCATGTGGGGGGCGGAAAATCATCCCCACCCCCACACACACACATCTAGGCTGGCCTGGGCACGATCCTTTACCTGGGAGTAAGCTTGGTTGCTGGCAATGGGGCTTGCTACTGAGTAAACCCTCCTAGGGTCGTTATTCACCCATTCAATGTGTTGCACAGTTGCTTCATCAAGCTTACTCCAGAGTAACGTGCACCTCGGAGCCAACTGTTTTTCTAAACTAAAATCTCAATATTCAGGTTAAATTGCCATGTTGGCACTTTGTGATAAATAAGTGGGTTTTGGGTTGCAATTTGGGCACTCGGTCTCGAAAAGGTTCACCACCACTGCCTTAGGGAGCCTGTTCCACCAGATAGGGGCCAGGACTGTAAAACCCCTGGCCCGCGTGAAGGCCAGCTGGATGACTTCCGGGCCAGGGACCTCCAGCAGGTTTTCCTCCGAAAAACCTCGGGCGATTGGCAAAACATCCTCAGAGTAGTCGCGAGGCGGCTGTCGGAGTGTGCAGCCATTGATGGAGCACCTTCGCTCATTTGGCTGCCGCCGTTCTTCCTCGCACCTTCCGCTGCAGGGTGACCAAGAGCCGCAAAGCAAACGGCAGGAGGAAACGGAAGCCCTGCAAAAGAGGCTTCAGGAGCAGGAGGCCGAGGCTGGGAAGCTGCAGGAGCAGCTGGAGGAGGCCACAGGAAGCTTGAGAGCGGCACAGATCCAGGTATGGAGAATCCCCCTCGAACTGGGACGCCCGGTGATAAATGCCGTGCTTCTGAGTCGGCCTGATGCGTTGTATGAGAAACATCTTCTATATATAAAAAGCTAACAGTGTTTTTGTTGATGATAGTATAACTCAGTAACTGCTGGGCCAATTCCTCTGAAAATCCCCAGCCACTGTAGTCAGCCAGGCGAGAGTGTTTTTAGATGTTTAGATGTTCACATACCTGAAATTTCACACCTGGCCCAGGTAAAACGCCTTTTTCCTGGCGCTCCCTGGTGAAGGACATGCAGCTGCCTGTGTGTAACTGTCACCCTTAGAATGTTCGTGCCCTTCGAATGTTTGCTCAGATGGCCAGGTAAGAGCAGTGGAAACAGTACATAGGTAGTAACTCCAGTGGAAGTGAAACACATACACACACATACACATGAGGGAGAGGGAAGGGAGGGAGACGGAGGGAGGGGTGGCATCTGAGGAAAGAAGAACTGAGGGAGGTGTGGCATGCAAGGGAGAAGAGTGAGGGGCGACATGCAAAGGGGCGGAGGAGGGGAGGGACCAGGCACCCTAGATTCCCTGAATACTGCGGTTACAGTTAAGAAAACCAGGCACACATTACTCAGGAGTAAGCTCAGTACAGCAACCGTGACATACTTTGAATGGCTGCGTCGCGCCACTCAGAGGGTTTCCTCAGAAGCGACACCCATTGCCACCAACCAAACTTACTCCCAGGTATAGAATCATGACCAGCCAGCCTAGATGTGTGGGAGGTGTGCCTTTCCACCCCCCCCACCCCCCCAGGAATGCGGGCACACACATTAATGACATTGCACAGTATCAGGCTGCGTGTTTGCATGAGCATGTACTGCTGGCCTCTGCAATTGATTTGCTGCTACTGTTCCTTTTCCATTTCACCACAATAAGCCATAGCAACGCGTGGCTGGGCCCCGCTAGTAATAACATAAAACAATCTGCACATGGGAACTTCAGTAGCAAAAAGGGGTGAAATGGAACAGCAACATAGCCAGGGTGGTGTCGTGGTTAAGAGTGGTGGGTTCTAATCTGGAGAACTGGGTTCGATTCTCCACTCTTCCATGTAAGCAGTGGATTCTCGTCCAGTGTGCTGGGGCTAGCATAGGAGGGCATCCAAGTGGCTTGGCATCCAACAGCGCCCTAGAAATCTGCCATGTTCGAACCCAGAGCACTCGGAGCCTCAAATCTTTCCCCTGCCGCAGGGTTGCAGGAAGGAATTTGTGGGGATGGCAGGATTAGAACCTGCAAATGGATTGGAGCTTTGTTTGGGAGCCCACGGGTTACATTTTGACCCCACCGTCCATCGTATTTCTTTGGAACTAATTTTTCCTAAATTATTTTTTTTTTTGAAACTAATGTGGAAAAAAACAAGGTAGACACTAAATCCTCTTTTGTATCACAGGCTCATTTTGCACATACAGAATAATGCACTTTCAAACTGCTTTCAGTGCTCTTTGAAGTTGTGCGGAATAGCAAAATCCACTTGCAAACAGTTGTGAAAGTGGTTTGAAAACGCATTATTTTGCCTGTGCGGAAGAACATAAGAACAAGCCAGCTGGATCAGACCAGAGTCCATCTAGTCCAGCTCTCTGCTACTCGCAGTGGCCCACCAGGTGCCTTTGGGAGCTCACATGCAGGAGGTGAAAGCAATGGCCTTAAGAACATAAGAACAAGCCAGCTGGATCAGACCAGAGTCCATCTAGTCCAGCTCTCTGCTACTCGCAGTGGCCCACCAGGTGCCTTTGGGAGCTCACCTGCAGGATGTGAAAGCAATGGCCTTCTGCGGCTGTTACTCCCAAGCACCTGGACTGTTAAGGCATTTGCAATCTCAGATCAAAGAGGATCAAGATTGGTAGCCATAGATCGACTTCTCCTCCATCAATCTGTCCAAGCCCCTTTTAAAGCTATCCAGGTTAGTGGCCATCACCACCACCTGTGGCAGCATATTCCAAACACCAGAGAGGAGGCCAGAGAGACAGTTTACAGTTTTGTTTCATAGCAATTATAGAATGTCACAATAATCCAAAAGTGAACTGTTATCGGGCGCATCAACCACCACTAGATTAGTCATGTCCAAGTAAACACATCTCCTGTTTAACCTTGCATTTCTTTTCCAGATATGTCTTAAAATAAATGCTTTTACCTCCTTGTTTGGGTTACTTTTATTCCCATATAAAAGAAAGGGCTACTGTGTCTTGTCGAAGGCTTTCACGGCCAGAGTCACTGGGGCGTTGTGGGGTTTCTGGGCTGTGTGGCCGTGTTCCAGTAGCATTTTCTCCTGACGTTTCGCCAGCATCTGTGGCTGCCATCTTCAGAGGATTGCTTTACTACCATCATATCCTCTGAAGATGCCAGCCACAGATGCTACTGGAACACGGCCATACAACCCGGAAAACCCACAAGGATGCTCTGAAGGTGCCAGCCACAGATGCAGGTGGCACGTCAGGAGAGAATGCTGCTAGAACACGGCCATACAACCCGGAAAACCCACAACACCCTACGTGGCATAGTTTTTAAAAGTGACGTTTCGGTGATGTTTGTGTTGTGTCGGCAGCTGAGCAGTTTGCAAAGGGTGATCCAGGAGAAAGACGGCTTCCTCGAAGAGCAGGCCCGCCAGCACCAAGCCGAGCTGCACCAACTGGCAGCCCAGTCAACACTGGAAGCAGAAATGCAGCAGGTGCGTTGGAGGTGGCCTTGCTTGAAGAAACTCCCCCCCTCTCTCCCCCCTCTCTCTCCCCCTCTCCCCCCTCTCTCCTCTCTCCCCCTCTCCTCTCTTCCCCCTCTCCTCTCTCCTCTCTCTCCTCTCTCCCCCCTCTCTCTCCCCTCTCTCTCCTCTCCCCCTCTCTCTCTGCTTCCATCCTGGCAACTGGTGTTTTCTCTGTCCCAGAACTTGAGGCTGCTGCAGCGGAAACTGGAGGAGCAGGAGGCTGCCCTGTTGGGCCGGACTCAGGTGGTGGAACTGCTGCAGCAGGAGCTGAACAGCCTCGAGGAGCAGAAGCAGGTACCTGCGTGGAGGGGGGACGTGGCCAGGGGCAGCCGGCCGACTTGGATAAAGGCTGGCACACCTCTCCATCAGCCTCCCCGCCGCCCGTCCCGTACACCTCGCCCCAGAGAATCCAGGGGGGGTGTGCCGCAAATACCCAGCAAGCAAGTGGCCCAGTAGGTTGCGTTGGCAGAAGTTTAGCTACCTGTTGCAAGCAAAGGCAGAGAGGTTTGTGCCCCCACCCCCTGGCGGAGCATTCCTTCCTGACTCTGATTCTACCGGTCAGTCCAGCAGCTTTTGAGAGGCACCATTTCTCATCCTTTTGACATCTCCTGCCTCTTGTCCACAGTGCCTCGTTTGGTTTATTTTCTTTGCCAATATCTGGGGATGTGAAAAGCTTTGAAATGTGGCAGAAACAAACCGGAATCAAACAAACATGCTGTATATCAATCTGCAAGGCATATATTGTGTTTATATTGTATAGTAAAGAAGTGATAATCACATTATATCTCAGCACTAGTAATATAACATACAAAAATTATTAATGTAAGAACATAAGAACAAGCCAGCTGGATCAGACCAGAGTCATAAGAACATAAGAACATAAAAACAAGCCAGCTGGATCAGACCAAAGTCCATCTAGTCCAGCTCTCTGCTACTCGCAGTGGCCCACCAGGTGCCTTTGGGAGCTCACATGTAGGATGTGAAAGCTTATGACGGCCTTCTCTTTGACTGTTGCTCCCGATCACCTGGTCTGTTAAGGCACTTGCAATCTCAGATCAAGGAGGATCAAGATTGGTAGCCATAAATCGACTTCTCCTCCATAAATAGGTCCGCGCCTTTTAAAGCTATCCGGGTTGGTGGCCATCCACCACCTCTCTTTGACAGCATGTTCCAAGCACCAATCACACGCGTTGCATTGAAGTGTTTCCTTTTTATTGGTCCTAATTCTTCCCCCCAGCATTTTCAGTAGATGCCCCCCTTGGTTCTAATGTTGTGAGAAAGCGAGAAAATTTCTCTCTGTCAACATTTTCTACCCCATGCATGAATTTTGTAGACTTCAATCATATCCCCTCGAACCTCCTCTCAAAACTAAAAAAAAAAAAAGGTCCCAAGCGCTGCAGCCTCTCCTCATAGGGAAGGTGCTCCCAGTGCCTCAATCATCCTTGTTGCCCTTCTCTGCACTTTTTTCTATCTCCTCAATATCCTTTTTTGAAGATGCGTGACCAGAACTGGACCGCAATTACTCCCAAGCATGCGGTCGCATACCACTGCTTTATATATAAGGGTGGCATGACAATCTTTGCAGTTTTATTATCAATTCCTTTCCTAATGATCCCCAGCATAGAGTTTGCCTTTTTCACAGCTGCCCATGCATTGAGTTGACATTCCCATGGAACTATCAGGCAAGATGCCTAAATCCACTTTCCTGGTCTGTGACTGATAGCACTGACCCCTGTAAGCGTATATATGTGAAGTTTGGATTTTTTGCCCCTATGATGCATCGCTTTACATTTTGCTACATTGAACTGCATTTTACCATTTCTGAGACCCACTCACCTAATTTATCAAGGTCAGCTTGGAGCTCTTCAAGTAATCCTTTGTGGTTCTCACCACCCTTACATAATTTGGTATCATCTGCAAACTTGGCCACCGCTTTACCCACTCTACTTCCAGGTCATTTTATGAATCGTTAAAGAGCACTGGTCCTAATATGCCGGATCATTGGGGGACCACTACACTCCCTGATATCTCCACATTGTGAGAACTTCCCATTTACACCCACTCTTTGTTTCCTGTTTCTCAACCAGTTTTTAATCCATGGGAGGGACTTCCCATCTTATTCCTCCTTCATTGCCAGGTTTTCTCAACAGTCTCTGGTGGCGGGAACTTTGTCAAAAGCCTTTTGGAAATCAAGAGTAGACAATGTCCACCCGGTTCACCCTTGTCCACATGTCATTTATTACGCCCTCAAGGAGCGCTCTACTAAGTTTGTAAGACAGGACTTGCCTCTACAAAAGCCATGCTGACTCTTCCTCAGCAGGTCTTGCTTTTCTACATGTTTAATAATTTCATCTTTAATGATAGATTCTACTAATTTACCAGGAACAGACTTCAATCATATTCCCCCTCAGCCGTCTCCTCTCCAAACTAAAGAGTCCCAAACGCTGCAGCCTCTCCTCATAAGGAAGGTGCTCCAGTCCCTCAGTCATCCTCGTTGCCCTTCTCTGCACTTTTTCGATCTCTTCGATATCCTTTTTGAGATGTGGCGACCAGAACTGAGCACAGTACTCCAAGTGCGGTCGCACCACGGCTTCATAGCAGGCAAAGTACGGCAATCCTCGGTAGTTTTATTATCAATTCCTTTCCTAATGATCCCCAACATCAGGATGTACCCTGACCTGAAATCTCGTGTCTTGCAGGCTGGCCTTAAAATTAACGAGAACCCGTAAAGGTTAAGCTGCTTCAACCCCCGCTAGCAGTTCGGATGGGAGACAACCAAGGAACACCGAGGTTGCTGTGCAGAGGAAGGCAATGGCCGGAACCTTCTGTAAGTCTCTTGTCTTGACCATCTTACTGGATTTCCATAAGTCAGCTATGTTTTGACGGCACTTTCCTCACATGGAGAAATCTAGCCTCTGTAGCGAGATATGAATCCTTTGAGAACCAGTGTACTGTAATGGTTAAGAGTGGTGGGCTCTAATCTGGTGCACCAGATTTGTTTCCCTGTCCTCCGCAGGAAGCTGCTGGATCACCTTGAGCCACTTCCGGTTCTCTCAGGACTCTCTCAGCCCCACCTCCCTCACAAAGGGGTCTGTTGAGGGGAGGGGAAGGGAAAAGGAGTTTGTAAGCCGCTTTGAAACTCCTCCAAGGTTGAAAACAGCGGAGTATAAAAAACAACTCTAGGGCCAGCTTAGTATAGTGGGTTAAGAGCAGGTGGAGTCTAATCTGGAGAACCGGGTTTGATTCCCTACTCCTCCAGCTGAGCGGCAGAGGCTTATCTGGTGAACCAGATGTGTTTCCACACTCCTGCATTCGTTTGTAAGGAGTTTGTAAGCCACCTTGAGTCTCCTTACAGGAGAGAAAGGGGGGTATAAATCCAACCTCCTCCTCCTCCTCCTCTTCTTCTTCTCTGGCTCTATGATGGAAGGCTAACTCTCTCCTTTCCTCTTTCCAGCTCAACCCAGGTGGAGGTATTGAAGAGCTGCCTGCCGGAGAGAACGGCCACCCCGATGTTCTGCAGTACCTCTCTGCAAAGAAGCGCAAAGATCTCTCTGTCTTGCTTGTGGAGCTGCAGGAGGCTCAAGAAGAAATTGCTTTTTTGAAAGGGCAGATTCCAGCCCCCGGAGAAGATGCTCAGCTGAGAGGGGGACTGCAGGCCAGTGCTGGCGAGGAAGGAGGAGAAGGAGAAGAGGCTTGGCTTATTCGGAGCGATCCAATCAGCAGTTTGTCACCGACTGTGGAGATTCCGGAGGCAGCGCCTCCCCTGGCGGGCATTCCCTCGGGGCAGGGCGGCCTCCTGGCTGAAGGTAGCGAGGCATTTCCGGAGCCTTCTGAGTTGCAGCCACAGGAGCAGGAAAAGGCACCAGTTGGAAATGCAGGGCTCCACGGCCGCTTGCAGGAATCAGAGGAAGGCCCAAAGGAGGCAGAGGCTGAGAGACTGCAGCAGCCCTTGGCAGACTCTGGGGCCGACCTGCACGCCCTGACCCCAGAGAGAGAGCAGCCGCCGTCCCCGCTGAAGGAGCTCTGCTCCCCGGCCGACCTGAAGGAGGAGCTGAGGCAAGCGGAGGGGGACCCGGCCGATTCGGAGCAACAGCTCCTTTCCAACTACGCCAGCGGGATCTCCCAGCTCAGCCTGCTGGAGGAGCAGATCCAGAGCCTGAAAAACGAGGCCGGGTCCAAGGAGGTGAAAATCGAGGCATTGCAGAGAGACCTGGATGAGGCTCAGCGCCGTCTCACGGAGCAGGACCTGCTGGCCAGCAGCCTGAGGAGCCAGCTACAGGAGGAGGAGCGGGAGGGGCTTGCGCTGGCGGGACGTCTGCAGGAGGCTTCCGCAGAGGCGGAGGAGCTCTCCCAAAGCATTGCCTCGAAGGACGCAGAGGCCGACCGCCTGCAGAAGCTCGTCTCGGAGAGGACTGCCCAGGTGGAGCGGCTTCAGCAAGCGGTGGCGGAGCGGGAGGGGCAGCTGGCGGAAGTCAGCACCAGCATGTCCGACCGGATGGTTCAGCTGAACGAGGAGAAGTTTGCCCTGGGGCAGGAGCTGAAGGGCCTTCGAGAGCGGCTGAGCCAGTCCCTGCAAGGAAAGGAGACGAGAGACCTGGGCGTGGGCACCGCCGAGGAGCCCGGGCAGCGGACTGAAACGGCGTCCTCGGCCGGCGAGGAGCTGGAGGCCCTGAGGAAGGAAAACGAGCAAGTGCGGAAGAAACTGCAGGCCGCCCTCGTCAGCAGGAAGGAGCTTCTCAGCAAGATCCGCAAGATGGAGGAACGGCCGGAGGGCGGGGAAAGGCAGCCGGCGGAGTCCAAAGCCTTGGAGGTGAGGAATGGTGGACCCTCCGAGATCAGCACAAGCGCAGACAGGGAGGTCGGTCCCGAAAGCCGAGGCCCGGCTGCCCCTCTGAGCCAGTCGCTCCCTGACGAGGAGGCTGAGGCGCAACTCCCACGCAGGGAGAAGGAATCTGCCGTGGCCGAGTTGCAAGCCGTGATCGCGGAGCTGCGGCAAAGGCTACAGGAGAAGGACAGCCTCATCGGGGCCCTGGAAGCCAAAGCCGAGGATCGTGGGAAGCAGCTGGGCCTGGAGGGGCACCCCCCTGAGCCAGGCCAGGAGGAGCAGTGGAGAGCTGCCATGGAAGAGAAGGTCTCTGCTCTAGAGCAGGAGAAAGAGAACCTCCAGAAAAAGCTGGAGGCTCTGACCTCCCAGGAGGACACCATGAAAAAGGCTCCAGAGAAGGAGGGCCAACACCGGGAGCCGCTGAGGCCGCAGCAGGAGGACTCTACTCTCCCTCAGGGGCAGTTTGAGGAGCAGAGCAAGGAAAAGGAGAGCTTCCATGGTCCGTTCTGGCCGGAGCCGCTGGAGAACTCCTGTTTTCCCGAGCCTGGCGTAGAAGATCTTCAAGAAGGACCTCAGGAAATGCAGGAACCTGGCCCGGAGGCACCAGCAGTCTCCGAAACGGGACAGTTTGCGGCCTGCAGAAGCAGCCCTGCAGCTGACGACGTCTCTGTCGAACAGATCAAGGCTGACCTCGAGAAACTCCAAGCCGAGAAAGGAGAGCTGGAAGTCCAGCTCCACCGCCTGGAAGGGGAACTCCGAAGCAAGTCGGAGGAAGCTCAGCAGCTTCAGGAGCAGACAGAGCGACTGCTGGCTGAGGCAGAGGCCGCAAAGGCGGCTTCCCACCAGGCTGAGGTCAGCGCGATGCGCCTTCGAGCAGAGCTGGAGGAGAGCCAAGCCGAACTCGCCAGGCTGGACGGCCTGAGGCTCCATCAGGCGAGTCAAGAAGAGCAAAAGGAACTCGCAAGGGAAGAAGAAATCGAAGCCCTTCGCCTCCAGCTAGTGGAGAAAACGGAGTCTCTGCACAGCTTTCAGGCGCAGCTGCAGGAAAGCGAGGAGGCGGTCAAAGCCCTCCAAGGCCAGCTGGAGCGTCAGGCCCAGGAGCAAGCCCAGCACTCACAAGCCGAGCTGGCCGAAACGCAGCAGAAGTCGGAGGAGCAACCGAGGACCCAGCTGCAGCGAAAATTGCAGGCTGCGCTCATCTCCCGGAAGGAAGCTCTGAGGGAGACCAGGCTGCTGCAAGAGGAGCTGGCCGACACCAGGACAGCTCTGCAAGAGGCCTCCCAGCGCCTGTCGGAGGCAGAGAGCCGGGCCCACGCGCTGGAGAAGGAGAAGGGGGCCCTTCGGGAGAAGCTGGAGGCTGTCGCCGAAGAAAGGGGGAAGCTGATTGCCGAGGTGGACAAGGCCCTGGTGGAAAACCAGAACCTCTCTGACTCCTGCGAGAGCCTGAAGCTGGCCCTGGAGGGGGTGACGCAGGAGAAGGCCCGGCTGGAGCGGGACCTGGGCGCCCGGCAGAGCTCCTGGGCCGAGGAGCTCTCCGAGTGGCAGCGGAGGCACCAGGAGCTGCAGAAGGAGTACGAGACCCTGCTGCAGTCCTACGAGAACATCAGCAGCGGCAGAGGCAAGAGGCAGAGGATCCATGCTGCATGGCGGACGGGGAAGTCCCGGCAGGGAGTAAAGCAGGAGCCTCTTCCACGAAGCTGGAAGGGGCGTGGGGGAGGCGGAGAAGAGAGGCCTGGAGGAGCGGCTGCAGGGGGCCGAGCGCGAGATGGAGGGGATGAGGGAGAAGATGCGAAAGTTTGCCAAGTCCAAGCAACAGAAGATCCTAGAGCTGGAGGAGGAGAACGAGCGGCTGAGGGCCGAGGCGCTTCCCCCAGAGGGGGGCCCGGCACAGGAGGAAGAGATGAGCGCCCGCCTCCGAGCAGAGCTGGAGAGCGCCAAGGAGAGCGGGCAGGCTCTTTCCAGGCAGCTGGAAGCCCTGGCGGCCGAGAAGGACTCTCTGAGCCGGGAGATCTGCGGGTTGAAGGAGAAGCTGCGGGGCCAGGCGGAAGAGGCGGGGAGAGGCGACGTGCCGGGGGAGATCTTGGTGCAAAGAGAGGCTGCCCCTTCCTCCCTGGGGGAGGCCTCAGAGGCTTCTGAAGGCAAAGTGGACTCGGGCGAAGCGCCTGAAGCTCCAGAGCTGGCTGCCGTGAACCTAGCTGCGGAGGAAGAAGAGGGCAAGGCGGGCCCTTCCCGCGACGACATAAACGGGTACATCCAACAAGTGGCACAGCTCACCCGGCGGGTCGAGCAACTGGAGCTGATGAGGAGGGTGGAAGCGGAGAAGCTGGACCGGGTCCTGGTGGACGTGAAGGTCCTGGCAGAGGAGAAGAGAGGCTTGGAGGAGGAGCTGGCTGCGAAAGCCCAAGAACTCGCTGCGCTGCAGGAAAGAGCCCTTGGGCTGGAGCGGGCCCACCAGCAGGCGGAAGAGCAGCTCGCCAGCATGGCGGGGTTGAAGGAAGCCCTGGAAGCCGAGAAGGACGACCTGGAGGAGAGGCTGATGAACCAGCTGGCGGAGCTGAACGGGAGCATCGGCAACTACCAGCAAGATGTGGCGGAGCTCCGCGGCCGGAACCGGCAGCTTCTCGATGAGGCGGAGGCCCTCCGAGGAGCGCTGGGCCAGCTGGAGGACGAGAAGAGGCGCCTGGCGAGGGAGAAGGCGGATGCGGTGGCAGAGAAGAAGGAGCACGTGGAGAAGCTGAGGAGCGCCTGGAAGGGGGGCAGCGGCAGAACGCAGGCGAAAGAGCTGCAGGAGCTGCTGAAGGCGAAGCAGCAGGAGGTGAGGCAGCTGCAGAAGGACTGCATCAAGAGCCAGGAGAAGATCAGCAGCTTGGAGAGGACCATCAAGGCCCTGGAGTTTGTCCAGAGCGAGTCTCAGAAGGAGCTGGAAGCCGCCAGGAGGAGCTTGGCCAAGGCGGGAGATGACACCAAGAAGGTCCAGGCTGAGCTGAGCTCCTGCCGAGTCCTGCTGGACGACACTCAGAGCGAGGCCGCCCGAGTCTTGGCCGAGAGCCTGAAGACCAAAGAGGAGCTCCAGGCCAGCAAGGAGCAGCTCAGGGCGCAGCTGAGGCGACAGGATGAGGAGCTTGAGCGGCGGCTGGTGGAAGAGAAAGGCAAGCACGCCAAGGAGCTCCGGAACCTGGAGGAGAAGCTGGAGGCCCAGCAGAAGGAGCGGTCCCTCTCAGCAGGGGTGGCGCGTGGTCTCCAGGAAGCGCTGGCCCAGAAGGCCCAAGAAGCCACGCAGCTGCAAGGCAGCCTGAACCAGGCGCTGGCCCAGCTGGCAGCCTTCACTCGGAGCATGTCCTCCCTGCAGGACGACCGGGACCGGGTGATTGACCAGTCCCGGGAGTGGGAGAAGAAGTTCAGCGAGGCCATTGAGAAGAAGGAGCAACAGGTGCAGGCCAAGGAGAGGGCCTGCGCTGCTTTGGAGGACCAGGTGAAGCAAGCGGTCGCCCAGGTGGAGGAGCTGCGGATTCAGGTCACCAGGTAAGAGGGGGTGAGAGGAAGGAGAGGGGTGACTGGGCCTGCCTAGACAGCGATGTTCTGTTTGCACCCAATCTAGATGTATACCGCCCCAGAGCCCTTCGGGGATGGGGCGGTATAAAAGTCTAATAAAATAATAATAATAATGTGTATCCTGAACTCAGATCCCTGAAAGTGAAAGCCTCATTGACTGGTATTTTGCCAGCAGAACAAACAGAAAACTTTTTTGAGCTAATGTCATTTAAAAAGAGACATAATTTTTTAGTAGGCAAAGACTTAAGTAAACACCAGTGGCGTATCTACCTAGGGACAAGGGGTACCCCTTGTCCCCGGGCGCCACTCTTCTGGTCATGTGGTGCAAAAATCGGCGTGGCCCCATGTGACCGGGGATTGTGAGAGAGAAGTCCCTGCTTGCCCCTGGATTGTTTTCAAGGGCGTGCCTCGATCCGGCTCCGTGCTGGCTCCAGGCGTGGCAAAATCCCACTGACGAGGCAGCAGGACTTCCTGCTGCCTCCAAGCACCCTTAACCCCACCCGGGGTTCCCCTTCCTTCCCTCCCTCCTGCTGGCTGGGCTCCCAGCTGGCAGCCTGCAGTCCAGAAGAGACTGCAGTCCCAGCCTCGGAGACCTACTTTTATAAGCATTGAGGCCGGGGGTGGGGCTTGGGGAGCAGGAAGTCCCACCCCTTCCTGCTCCCCAAGCTCCACCCCTCGGCCTCAGTGCTTATAAAAGCAGGTCTCCGAGGCCGGGACTTATCTGGGGAATTCAGATTAGCCTGTACACTCCCACACATGCCAGCTGGGTGACCTTGGGCTGGTCACAGCTCTTCTGAGCTCTCTCAGCCCCACCTACTTCACAGGGTGTTTGTTGTGAGGGGGGAAGGGCAAGGAGATTGTGAGCCCCTTTGAGTCTCCTACAAGAGAGAAAGGGGGGATATAAATCCAAACTCCTCCTCCTTCTCTTCTTCTTCTTCTTCTTCTTCTTCTTCTTCTTCTTCTTCTTCTTCTTCTTCTTCTTCTTCTTCTTCCCCAAGCCCTCAAAAAACACACACATCAGATAAGGATTGAGCTTTAAAAATAACCCCCCCACAAAAAGCCCAGAGAGCTCTCCTTTTTCTCACTTGCCTTTTTCCTTGGTCTCAGAGAGTACAGTCTGTGCTGCTGCTTCTGATCAAGTCAAAAAGCGAGTTATTGGCCCTCCAGAGGAACTGGCTGGCCACTGTGTAAGAAAGGATGCTGGGCTAGATGGTCTGATCCAGGGGTTCTGCAACTTGCGGCTCTCCAGATGTTCACGGATTACAATTCCCATCAGCCCCTGCCAGCATGGGCCAATTGGCTGACAGGGCTGATGGGATTTGTACACCATGAACATCTGGAGAGCCGCAGGTTGGAGACCCCTGGCTCTGATCTGACAAGGCTCTTCTGATGTTCTTACGATACGTGGGAGCCGAAGCACCTCGACTGATCTTGGGCTGTCGTTCCACCTCCCAGGATTCCTTGGAATGGCTTCCAGGAGTGGTGGCTTCTGGGGGATGGCTTGTGCCTGGGAGGTGGGGCTGTGCCTAATTCTGCCCTCTTTTTTTCTCGCAGCCTGGAAAACAGCAAGTTGGCCTCTGAGGCCAATTTCAAGAAGGAGCTTCAGCGACTGCAGGAAGAAGCAGAACTTCTCAAGAAGGAGAACACGGGTCTCGCGCTCCAGCTCGGGGAGCTACGGCAGTCGTTCAGCGACTCCCAGAACCGGCTCCAGAAGCAGGCGTCGGAGCTGCAGGGCCTGAGAGAGCAGCTGGCTGGAGTCCAGCGTTCCCTCGCCGAGTGCCAGGAGGCGCGGGAAGAAACGGAGAAGGTGGCGAAGCGTCAAGAGGCCGACCTCCGGGAGTGCAGATTCCGCCAGGAGCAGCTGGAGCGGGATCTGCGCTCCTCCAAGGAGTTGACAGACAAGCTCCACGAGGAGATCAGCAGCCAGGAACAGAAGATGATCGGCCTCCTGGCTGCCAGGGAGGAAGCTGTCGCAGCAGCCCTGTCGGCGTCCCAGCAGCGACACGAGGAGGCGCTGAAAGAGATGGAGAACAGGGTGGCCACGGGGGCCGAGGAGCGTGCAGCCTTGGAAGACGAGAGGAGGAGAGCTCTGGAGAAGGCGGATCGTCTCCTGGAGAAGCTCAAGGGCGTCCAGGAGGAGAGCAGGAAGCACAAGGCCCAGCTGGACTCCTTCACCAAGTCCATGTCCTCCCTGCAGGACGACCGGGACCGGGTCCTAGGGGACTACCAGCAGCTGGAGCAGCGCCACTTGTCCGGCATGCTAGAGAAAGACCAGCTCATCCAGGAGGCGGCGGCCGAGAACAACGGCCTGCGGGAGGAGATCCGGGGCCTCCACGGCCGGGTGGACGACCTCCACGCCGAGAACGCCAAGCTGGACGCGGAGCTGACGCGCTACCGGGAAGATCTCAACCAGCTCATCTCCATCAAGGACAGCCAGCAGAAGCAGCTCTCCCGGGTGCAGCTGGGTCGCATCCAGGCCCTGGAGAAAGAGAAGGCCGCGGCGGAGGGCCTGCTGCAGGAGTCGCAGCGCTCCGCGGAGGCCCTGAGTCAGAGCAAACACCAGCTGGAGCAGGAGGTGAAGGGCCTGTTGAGTTCCCTCTCCCAGCTGCAAGCGGAGGTGGGGGAGCTGCAGGCCCAAGCGGACGAGGCCCAGGAGCTGAGCGGCCAGCTCTCCCTTGCCCGGCAGCAGGTGGCTGAACTCGAGGAGGAGCTGGGCCTCGTCCGGCAGGCCACGACCCAGCAGCTGCAAGAGGCGGAAGCCCGGATGAAGGAGGAGCTGAAGAGCCTGCGCCACGACGCCGGGCTCATGCGCAACGAGACCGAGACGGCCGAAGAGCGGGTGGCCGAGCTGGCCAAGGACCTGCTGGAGACGGAGCAGAGCCTCCTGGCCGCCACTGAGGAGAACCAAGACCTGAAGGCCCAGCTCCAGTCCTTCGGGAAGGCCATGAGCTCCCTGCAGGATAGCTGGGACCAGGCCAACGAAGAGCTGTGCGCCGTAGACAAGAAGTACGCCGGCGACTTGGAAGAGCAGCGGGCGCTGGTCCGGAGCCTGCAGGAGCAGAATGCGGCGCTGCAGGGGGAGCTGAAGGCTCTGGCCGAGGAGCGGGCGGCGCTGGCCTCTGAGCTGGCCGCCCTCCGGGACTCTGGGGAGGGAAAGCATCTCCGTGCCCAGCGGGAGAAGCTCGCCCAGCAGCTTCAGGCCAGAGACTTGGAGCTCCTCCACCTGACCTCGGAGCTCGAGGGGGCCTCTGGCCAAGTGGAAGCCTTCTCCAAGGCCATGGCGAGCCTCCAGGACGAGCGAGACCACCTGCTGAGCCAGCTGGACAGAAGCCACCGGGAGCACGAAGCCCAGCTGCAGACGACTCCCGGCTCTTCGGCCGGCATCGCAGAAGCGCAGAGCCTCAAGAGGGCCTTGTCCTCCTTGCAGAGTGACCGGGAACGGCTGGTGAGTTGGCAATCTTATCAGAAGGTCCCTCAGCGTACCTCATGTGGCTGAGCGGGAAACTGCATGTTTGGCTTGACAATACCGCATGCGAAAGGGATCTGGGAATCTTAGTAGACTGCAAAATGAACATGAGCCAGCAGGGTGATTCAGCGGCCAAGAAAGTCATATGAAACAGATATAATAATACAGCTGGCGGGGCTTTTCACGTTGTCTTCTTCAGATGAATATTCATTTTCTCAGGCATAAAGCGATCTTCTGTCTTCCTTGTGTGAAGGCACCCATCCAATGAATAGATGAAGACCCCAGTTTCCCAATAAGAGGCACACTGGGTGCTATGAACTTGCATTGAGAGCCAGCGTGGTGTAGTGGTTAAGAGGAGGAGGAGGAGGAGTTTGGATTTATATCCCCCCTTTCTCTCCTGTACGGAGACTCAAAGGGGCTGACAATCTCCTTGCCCTTCCCCCCTCACAACAAACACCCTGTGAGGTGGGTGGGGCTGAGAGAGCTCCGAGAAGCTGTGACTAGCCCAAGGTCACCCAGCTGGCGTGTGTGGGAGTCTACAGGCTAATCTGAATTCCCCAGATAAGCCTCCACAGCTCAGGCGGCAGAGCTGGGAATCAAACCCGGTTCCTCCAGATCAGAGTGCACCTGCTCTTAGCAACTACGCCACTGCTGCAGGTGGATTCTAATCTGGAGAACCGGGTTTGATTCCCCACTCCTCCAGCTGAGTGGCAGAGGCTTATCTGGTGAACCAGATGTGTTTCCGCACTCCTACATTCCTGCTGGGTGACCCTGGGCTAGCCACAGCTCTTCGAAACTCTCTCAGCCCCACCTACCTCACAAGGTGTCTGTTGTGGGGAGAGGAAGGGAAAGGAGCTTGTAAACCACTTTGATTCTCCTGACAGGAGAGAAAGGTGGGGTATAAATCCAAACTCTTCTTCTTCTCTTCTTGAGCCTGCTAGAGAGAACCCGCTGACGTTTATTTATCTGAAGGAGACAAGGATACCTCTTGCATTCATGTTTCAAAGAGCGCATGTGTCAGCTTTTCTGGTTTCTGGTACGTTTCTTCTATGTAATTGCAGATGTTTTTCAAAATAGATGTTTCATGTGTTTTAGACTGTTAGTGGGCAGTTGGTGCTCTTTTTGTGCGGCAGCTCTAGGAGAACCGTGTTCCTTTTCTGCATCCAGGTGCAAGGGCGGGGGGGGGGGGGAGCAAGAAAGCCACTGCTGGGCTAGCCTTTCAGGAGCTGGGCCAGCATGCAAATTGTCCCCTACCTTAGGAGTTCTTTCGGACTTTGTCCCAAAGTCACTCAGCTGGAGCAGAATCTCGTTCTTTGAACAGAGGGTTACGATCTGAATTGACAGAAAACATGAGCGTATTTACTGGGGTATTTTGGCTTTATTCAGTATAGACCAGGGGTCTGCAACCTGTGGCTCTCCAGATGTTCATGGACTACAATTGGCCATGCTGGCAGGGGCTGATGGGAATTGTAGTCCATGAACACCTGGAGAGCCACAGGTTGCAGACCCCTGGGCTAGAGCCTGCGTCTCCCAAATCCTCATCAGACAATCTTGCCTTGATGCCACACTGACACTTTAGATTAGCTAGTGATTAAAGAAGCAGCCACGCATGTGGCCACGTCCTTTCTATAAGTCGCACAGGATGTAACTCCCCATTGGGTGATAGAGCCTGCCTTCTTGGTCTCTTCCGTGATTTTCACCAAGGGGCGCCTCGTGCTCTTGAGTCTGCAGTTGCAACCGTAAGGGCTCGAATCTTGTGCCTCGTTTCTCCCCAGGGGAGAGCAAGAGAAGAGAATTTGCGGTGGGCTTGGGAGAAGAGTGGGAGGAGCCACGTCGGCAGAGAGGCCAAATCTTGTGGCTCTCATCCGACGGGCTTCCTGGCCCATGCCTCAGTTCCAATCCAATCCAAAAACCTTTATTAGGCATAAACCAGAAGTACCATACATTTCAAATACAAAAACAGGATCATTGTTACATATTATGTAGAACACGGATTAAAAATGTGGCAACTGCTTCAGAAATTTCTGCATTAGGACTGTTCAATAGCTTAGACACTTTTAGTTTGTCTGAGAGAAACATAAATTCTAGAGGTAGTAAAGCTCCCAGATCGGTTCTAATATCATTATACCTCGAACAGTAAAGCAGGATATGAGGGTTTGAGTCCATAGCGTTGGGACAGTACCGACAACAGTGCTCACTTTGTGGGATGTTAAGGAAACGACCTTGAAGATAGACAGAGGGGAATGAATTGCACCTTGCTCTTGTCATGACCCATCTGCACTTATAATTAACAAGCTGTTCTAAATATACAGCAGGGCTAGATTTCGGGGGTGTGATCCCAAAGTATAGAGGGGAACAGGAGCTTTGTGCAGCACTCAGGAGAGATTGGTATTCCTGGTCATACAGTCTGATCTTTAGATGATGGCAAATTTCCGTGGCGGTAAGCATATGAAGAGACTCCCATGAGAAACCCAAGGAGAAGATTTTTTTTTCAATATGGAGGCACCACTTCGAAAGCTGAAGCGCCCTCATTTCTAGCAAAGATAAACTTTTTGGATCTGTGCAGAAGCAGAGACGCAGCCAAAACTTGAATGTTACAGCCCATGCCCTAGTTTCTAATAGATGTTGCCCTGATTCCAGACAGAGCGCACCATTAAGGGACACAATGTGGGGTGCCAAATATCTTATATAGGAAGTTTGATTGGATATGCTCCAGGTTCTTCTGCCAAGCTTGGATCCAAACAGGGATACCATACAATAGGTACTGGACCACCTTGCCATGCCTCAGTTGCAGAAGGGCTTCAGGCTGAGACCCTCGCCAGCATCCCCGCGCGCCCGTCCTTGTGCGGCCCCCAGCAGGGCAGTTGTGACTTGCTCTTTCTGTGTGTCCCAAGCTGGCAGAACTGAAGAGCCTCCAGCAGCAGGCAGGGGTGGATGCAGCCGAGCTGGCGCGTCTCGAGGCCCAGCTGGAGGAGCAGAAGCGAGAGGCGGAGCGGCAGCAGCATCTGCAGGAGCAGATGAGGCAAGAGATGCAGCAACTCAGGTGGGAGCTCTCCTCCTGGGCCGGAATTCCACCGGTTTGGTTTAGTTTGCTGCCATGGGGTGGGTAGGGGAACACTTCCAGCGGAGTAGCAAGGCATTGTGGAATCAAGGGCATACGCGTCCGTGCGCACACATGATCGCCCGTGAAGCTGCCTTGGGCGGAACCGGACCCTCGTCCCGCGCTGGCAAGTCTTTCCCATGAGGAGAACCCTGGGGTTTTTCAGTTCACAAAAGATGATTAATGGGGAACATGAAGAGGTTTGCAAAAGTACATGAAGAGTTTTTGGATTTAGATCCCCCCTTTCTCTCCTGCAGGAGACTCAAAGGGGCTGACAATCTCCTTGCCCTTCCCCCCTCACAACAAACACCCTGTGAGGTAGGTGGGGCTGAGAGAGCTCCGAGAAGCTGTGACTAGCCCAAGGTCACCCAGCTGGCGTATGTGGGGGTGCACAGACTAATCTGAATTCCCCAGATAAGCCTCCACAGCTCAGGCGGCAGAGCAGGGAATCAAACCCGGTTCCTCCAGATTAGATACACAAGCTCTTAACCTCCTATGCCACTGCTGCTCCATGCAGGGTGGGGGGAGTTTCCCTACTTCTCCCAAAATATGAGAACTTGGGGGCACCCGAAGAAGTTGATAGACAGCAGGACTGATAATGAAACTGGTGTTCCCTGCCTGCGGGCACCGATGGTTTCAGGAGGAGGCCAGGCAGGTGCCTGGAATGCAGGTCCATGAAGGGTTAACATCTTTCTTGAGTGAAGGGAATCTCCATGTTCAGAGGTAGCAACCTCTGAATCTTTGGGCACCACATCAAGAGAAGAAGAAGAAGAGTTTGGATTTATATCCCCCCCTTTCTCTCCTGTAAGGAGACTCAAAGGGGCTGACAAGGTCACCCAGCTGGTGTGTGGGGGAGTGCACAGGCTAATCTGAATTCCCCAGATAAGCCTCCACAGCTCAAGTGGCAGAGCGAGGAATCAAACCCGGTTCCTCCAGATTAGAGTGCACCTGCTTTTAACCACTATGCCACGCTGGCTCTCTGCACCCACGCCTCGCCCTCCGTGCCCTGTTTCCTGGCCATCCCTTGCGACTGGTTGGGCCGAGTGTTAAACAGGATCCTGGATGGGATGAGCCCCCGGCCTGATGCAGTAGAGCGCATCTTACGTGAGCTTCTCTCTTTGGGTGTGTCCTCAGGGAGGAGAGGGCGGCGGAAGAGCTGAGCCACGCGCAGGCGGCTGTGAGGGAGACGAGACCCGGTGTTCCCTCCGTGGAGGTGGAGCAGCTCCAAAGAGAGGTGATGCGGGGGGGGGGGGGGGGGCTTGCAGAGGTGCAAGAGGGTCCCTGTGGCTGGGATGGTGATGGTGGAGGGGGCTGGCGACTGGCTGAGATGGCTGTCGCATCATCTGCATGTTCCTACGTGGCTGTGCGTGCGTGCGTGCGTGCGTGCGTGCAGGGGTTGGACTGGATGGCCCTTGTGGTCTCTTCCAACTCTATGATCTTTCGGTTCAGCCTGTTCGAGGCTGCGCCAGCCCATGAACTGAGCATGGATGTTTTCTTAAGAGTTGCCCTTTGGCATGCGACCTCTGTTGGGAAACTGTCCTGTGTGTTATCGTTGCTTGGTTATTGTTCAGGGTGATTCATTTTCTACCCTGAGAGCATTGTAAAGGGTAGAGAATAAATCCTAGTAATAACAATAGTGCGTACGTATGTACGTCCGTCCATCCATCCATCCATCCATCCATCCATCCATCCATCCATCCATCCAGACAGACAGACAGACAGACAGACAGACAGACAGACAGACAGACAGACTCTTGTTAAAGTCCTGACCTAGATATCACAGGATAGCCTGTTCCGCAGGCTCGGCCCCGGTTAGTACTTGGATGGAAGACCACCAAGGAAATCCAGGGCTGCTACAATGCAGCTCATAAGAACATAAGAAAGAGCCTGCTGGATCAGACCAGAGTCCATCTAGTCCAGCTCTCTGCTACTCGCAGTGGCCCACCAGGTGCCTTTGGGAGCTCACAGGCAGGATGTGAGAGCAATGGCCTTCTGCGGCTGTTGCTCCCGAGCACCTGGACTGTTAAGGCATCAGGAGGAAGTGACCTTGTCTGGGTGGTCCTGGCAGCGCCCGTGGGGCCTTGTGACCTGGAGGGGTGGCCTCGCGCGGCTGTGGCTGAGCTCTCTCTCCCTCCTGCAGGCTTCCCCGGAGGCTGCGTCAGGCTGGGAGGCAGAGACGACCCGTCTCCAGGCCCAACTCAAGAGCAGCTTGACGGAGATGCACCAGAAGGAGATGCGCATCCAGCGGCTGAACAGCAAGGTGCGCTCGATGGGTCGTGGGTGGCATTTCTGAAGCTGGCGGTGGGGTGGTCTTTAAGCGGGCTGTATGTCACCATCAAGCCTGTTCCTTTCTTGAGACGGTTTGTGTTGCCAAGTCACTTTCCGTGCCAGGGAAGGCCTGAATTGCACACTTTATCTATATATATAAAAAGCTAACAGTGTTTTTGTTGATGACAGTACACCTCAGTAACTGCTGGGCCAATTCCTCTGAAAATCTCCAGCCACTGTAGTCAGCCAGGCGAGAGTGTTTTTAGATGTTCACATACCTGAAATTTCACACCTGGCCCAGGTAAAACGCCTTTTTCCTGGCGCTCCCTGGTGAAGGACATGCAGCTGCCTGTGTGTAACTGTCACCCTTAGCATGTTCGTGCTGCTTAGAATGTTCACTCAGACAGCCAGTTAGGAGCAGTGGAAACAGTACATAGGCAGTAACTCGAGTGGAAGTAAAACACATACACACGAGGGAGAGGGAAGGGCGGGAGGGGGAGGGGTGGCATGCAAGGGAAGAGAGGGAGGGAGGGGAGAGAGGGAGGGGTGGCGTGCAAGGGAGGGGAGGGAGGGGGCCCAGCATCTTGATATGACCCACACACCCTAGCAGAGGGAAAGGGAAGGGAGGGAGGGGGAGGGTTGGCATGCAAGGGAAGAGAGGGAAGGAAAGGGACGGAGGGGGAGGCATGCAAGGGAGGAGAAGTGAGAGAGGGGAGACAGTGAGGGGTGGCATGCAAGGGAGGGGAGGCAGGGGGCCCAGCATCTTGATATGACCCACCCACCCTAGTGGAGGGAAAGGGAAGGCAGGGAGGGGGAGGGGTGGCATGCAAGGGAAGAGAAGTGAGGGAGGGGAGAGAGTGAGGGGCAACATGCAAGGGATGGGAGGGAGGGGCCAGGCACCCTAGATTCCCTGAATACTGCGGTTATAGTTAAGACCAGGCACGCATTACTCAGGAGTAAGCTCGGTACAGCAACTGTGACATACCTTGAATGGCTGCGTCGCGCCCCTCAGAGGGTTTCCTCAGAAGCGGCACCCATTGCCACCAACCAAACTTACTGCCAGGTAAAGGATCATGACCAGCCAGCCTAGATGTGTGGGAGGGGTGCCTTTCCATTCCCCCCACCCCCAAGGAATGCGGGCACACACATCAATGACATCGCACAGTATCGGGCTGCGTGTTTGCATGAGCACGTACTGCTGGCCTCTGCAATTGATTGGCTGCTACTATTCCTTTCCCATTTCACCACAATAAGCCACAGCAACGCGTGGCCGGGCCCCGCTAGTTATTTTTAAAAGAACTGGGATGCTAAATTGTGTGCCGGGTCATTGGATTCTATTCCTGCAGCTGTAGATTATAGTGAGCCCACCACCAAAGAGGCCCTGCTGTAGAGGAGGTCATTCTCATAACCTTGGCTGTCTCACCCCACCCCACCCCACCCCCCAGTGTGATGTACACTCTGTCATTTGGGGCATCTAAAATCCTGGCTGAGGCTCTCTCAACCCCCACCCCCTTGTCCTCTCTTCAGCTCTCGCAGGTCTTTGAAGAGAAGAATGCCCTCTCCCTCCAGCTGAGGGGAAGCAGCCGGAGCCTGCAGGAGAGTCAGCAACGCTACAGCGACGTCTTGGCCCACTGTGCGTCGCTGGAGAAGCAGCTGCAGCAGCCGCCTCCCGGAAAGGCCACAGTAAGGCCGGGGAGGGGGTGGAATTGCCCTTTCTTTTTCGGGGGGCTTATAGATGCAGTTCCCAGAAGAACCTGGGGTGGTGTGGATGGCTCTGTCTCTCCCCAGATTGATATAGGGGAGGGAGGGGTCCAGAGCCCACCTGTTACGATGTGTTTGCAGAAGGCCTGTCTGGTGGACAGATGATCTGGGTCCAGGTATCCTCTGCATTTCACATGTGAACACACACAGCGTTGCCTTCTGCTGAATCAGACTCTTAGAATCATGGAGTTGGAAGAGACCATCAGGGCCATCCTTTCCCTTCCTCTCCCCACAACAGACACCTGGTGAGGGAGGTGGGGCTGAGGGAGTTCTGAGAGAACTGTGTCTGGCCCAAGGTCACCCAGCAGGAATGTAGGAGTGTGGAAACACATGCCATTCCGTTTCTCATGTGAGCAGAGTGTCAGGGGAAAGCCTAGTTATCTCCAAAGCTTGTGAAGCCGTAAAGTAAAGATCAAGGAAAGGATGCCCCAGATGGCAGTGGTAACATAGAGCAGGCTGGTTATATATATTTTTCAGCAGCATTGATTTGTAACGTTAAGCAGTTACAGAGTGGTAGGCATGCATCTCAATCCCCTAGATTCAATCCCCCTGACAACAGGCTCCCATTGTGGGGGGTGGCCAGTGCCTTGCTGAAATGCATGTGTTCTGCCCCCAGGGATCCCTCTCAACAGACGCTGCCCCAGGAGCCCCACAGGAAATAAGTGAACATCCGAGGGAAAGCTACACCCCAGAGTTACAGGAGCTGCAGATGAGGTGAGTCGCTCTCAGTTGTTCCCATCCAGAAACGCAACATCGCACCTTCATGCTCTCGCATCAAGCAATCTGGAGTAACTGCCAGTCCTTGGCTGCTAATTCAAATCACAGTCCCCCACTTCATCCAGTTATTCTGTATTCCTGTATTGACTGAAGCCAATAAGCGGACTCTGGATGCTGGATCAGAAGTCTTTATTGATAAAGAGCTAGTACCTGGCTTTCAGAAAGCCAGTTCTGCCAGACTACGAAAATACATTTGCCTTTATCCCCTCAGAGTTCCTGCTATAAATCCCCCCCATCTCCCAGTTTCCCATGGATTGTGAGAATACCACAATGGAAAGAGAGTTGTTTGGGAGTCGAGCATCTCAAGGCCAGCGCAGTGATAGTTCTCAGCCACCTGCCACCCCCTCCCGCTGGGAAGGCGCCCGGTTCGCTCCTAGTTATCTACAGTTACAAGCATCAAAGGAAAACGAAAACAAAGGGAAAGATCCATTAACATATCAGGGGGTGAAGACAAATGCCCCTTCTCGGCCAGATGTGAATCTGCACACCCCGTACTGCTCCCTTGATGGCAGGAGAGAACACATCCTGTCGATTCATGCCTCTTTAATCAGAGCACTGAAGTACAGACTTGCTCCAGATACTGAATTCGGAGCTGTGCAGGGCCGGCCAGCTTTTCACGGTCTCTCTGTCCCGTTTGCAGGCTGTTGGCAGCTAAGGAGCAGGAGAGCTCTGCGAAGGAGGGCCTTCTGCAGCTGGAGGAGCTGCTGCAAGAGGAACGGGAACGGCGCCGGGCGGCCGAGGAGGCCTTTTCTGCAGCCCAGGATCATATCCGCAGGTGAGTGCGGCAAGGGGATCCGCTGGGCTCACCCGTCGTCACCCTTTCTCAATGAAGTACTTAAG
This sequence comes from Sphaerodactylus townsendi, assembly GCF_021028975.2. Taxonomy (NCBI): domain Eukaryota; kingdom Metazoa; phylum Chordata; class Lepidosauria; order Squamata; family Sphaerodactylidae; genus Sphaerodactylus; species Sphaerodactylus townsendi. The sequence continues at coordinate 3,383,053 of NC_059430.1, read as the reverse complement.
GCTCTGCACAAAAGTAACTTCGGAGATTCTCCGGATGGCCTTAAGAAGCTTCACTCGGGCACTGATACGAAGTATAAGAAAGTCGACTAATTCAACGTTAAAGCTAATACACAATTACAAAACGCGTCGCATCCACCACTTTTTATGTGCTTAAAAAGTGCATAAACAATAAAGTGCATATATACAAATCAAACCAAGTGCAACAGTGCTATAGCATTGGTTTGATTTGTATATATGCACTTTATTGTTAAATGCACTTTTTAAGCACATAAAAAGCGGTGGATGCAACGCGTTTTGTAATTGTGTATTACCTTTGTTGATTCTGCCTGGCACTGGGCTGCGTGATACCTGCTGGGAGACCTTGGGCCATTTACGGTTCTCTTCGAACTCTCTTGCCCCCCACCTGCCTCACAAGGTGCCTGCTGGGTGGAGATGAAGGGAAAGGGAGTTTGTGAGTCGCTTTGAGACTCCTTACAGGAGAGAAAGGGAGGATAAACCCAAACTCTTCATCTTCCTTTGTGAGTTGAGCCCATCCAAGGAAAGTGAGTAAGAAAAAGGTTCGGTGGAGGCCAATTTGCTGGTGGTCCCTGGCCCCTCAATGATGCGGCTGGCCTCCACGCGGGCCAGGGCCTTTACGGCTCTGGCCCCGGCCTGGTGGAACACTCTTCCTCCATCTGTCCGGGCCCTGCGGGACCTTGGCGAGTTCCGCAGGGCCCGTAAGACGGAGCTGTTCCGCCGGGCCTTTGGAGGGACCAGCCACTGAAGGTGCCCCCCTCCCCCCCCGTTGGCTCTTTACATCTGGGCCCTTTTTCATCTAATGGGACTCGCCGTCCCTCCCTCTTGGGGAGGATTTTTAAAAATGGGGTTTGTTGGTCGCCTCTTATTATTCTTGTTGCTGTTTTTAAAGGTTTTAGCAACTCTATTTATAACTGTATTGAGTTTTTATGTTGTACCCCGCCCGGAGCCCCTTGGGGATGGGGCGGTAGAAAAATCTAACTAATAAATAAAAATATAAATAAAAAGAGAGATTTCTTCTCATATCCTGAGAATTTATAATCTCCCCTTCCCTGGACCCTGGGCTCTGTCCTGCTCTTCCTTGCTCAAGGGGAAAAAACTTACTATCTAGCCTTTTCGCTACCCAAGCCTCTGACCCTGTAGGTGTGCCATTCCAGTGGGTTGTGGGATATGAAACCTTTTGTCCTCGCTCTGGAGCAGAGCAGGAGAAGTGTCCCAAGGGTTTGAGTTCTGGGCTGGGCTGCTGGGAAGGAAAGGCAGGACCTGCGGCCAAATGCCGGGGACGTTCCTTGGCCAGAGTGCCGCTGCTTGTGAGTCCCAAGGTGCTGATCTGTATTTGTCTCGGCACAGGTTGGAGTCAAGCGAGTGGGCGCATTCTTTGGAAACCAGCATCGACATGCCCCCCTCCCCTGAGCACGCGCTGCTTGTCGGCTCCGCGGAGGGCACCTTCAGCAAGGTAAGAGGGGTTGGGATGCACAACCTCAGTCAAAGGTTTTTACAAGGTGGTGTTAATTACCTTCGTGCCTGAAAAGCTTCAGTGTGAATGACGGAAAGTTGTCCCGCTTGCTGGCCTTCCCTTGTCTCGTAATCTCTACCTTTCTCTACCTTTGGGAGTCAGTGTGGTGTAGTGGTTAAGAGCAGGTGCTCTTTAATCTGGAGAACCGGGTTTGATTCCCCGCTCTGCCACTTGAGCTGTGGAGGCTTATCCGGTGAACCAGATTTGCTTGTGCACTCCAACACGTGCCAGCTGGGTGACCTTGGGCCAGTCACAGTTCTTCAGAGTTCTCTCAGCCCCACCCACCTCACAGGGTGTTTGTTGTGGGGGGGAAGGAAGGGAAAGGAGATTGTGAGTCTCCTTACAGGAGAGAAAGGGGGAAATATAAATCCAAACTCTTCTTCTTGTGCTTTCTCCTCAGCCTCGGCAGAGCAGTGGCCACCGGCGCCTTCTCCGCTCCCTCTTCTGCTCTCGGACACGCCTGCCCCTGCTGGCCACGGTCTACCTCCTCACCATCCATGTGCTCCTCCTCCTTTGCTTCACGGGCCACCTGTAACAGCAGCCTCTGGACCCATGAAAGTCGGCCGTGTCTTTGGGCTCTGCCTGCAGGGAGACGTGTCAGGCTGGAGGAGGCAGCTCCCCCAGGTGTTCCTTGGGGCATCCAATGCTCTACAAGAGCTGGCTGATGGCAGAGGGGGGCGGGGGTGACCCTCCTGTCCTGCCAATGAGACCCTGCCCCAGGGATGCCTCTCACATGGTGGCAGCGGCGGGACAGCTTGGATCTCGCGTACGTTCATAAAGAACCGCGCCGCCGTTTTCTGTTGACTGCGCACACTGAATTTGGGTGAAGATAATTTACAGTTCAGGGTAATTGGCCGGGAAAAGCAAGGGAGGAGTTTCCCTTCCCCCACTTGATGCCCCCTGCAGATCGTAGAGGAATTTCCGGCATTCTGCACAGGACGCCCGCTGTCCGGAATTGGCACAGGCGTCGCGTGGGATTCTGGGAAGGGGACCAAGTTTAGCCTGGTTGGCGTTTGCCTTGTTCTTTTGCACCTGAGGTTTTGGGTTCCTTGATTTTGGCCCCTGGGGTCCGGGCTGGCTACATGGAAGGGTCGGGAGCAGCAGACGCACGTCTCTCTCGCATGCTGGGGAGGAGAGGAGGGAGGCGATGTGGCTTCCGGCTCTGGGAGCTGCGGAACCTGTTCCTTGCACTGAATGGAGACCAGGTGAAGGGGGGGGGGGTGTTAAAGCGTTTGGCTGATGGGAGCCCCAGTAGCTCAGCCAAGCCTCTTCTTTCCAGGATGAACTTTGAACTTTTGTCCTTCTCCTGTAGTCTTGGTTCTTCCTTTTGGGTCCCCCCGAGCTGTGACTTGGGGCTGCCCCCTGTTTGTGTCCTGCAGGACATGTTGTCTGTGGGCTTCCTTTTCATTTTCCAAACCCCACCCCCTGACCCCCCCCCCCCCCCCCCCGAAATCCCACTTTGTGCAATAAAGATTATTTTCCGAGAGTCTGGAGTGGGTGTCGTCTGTGGGACCAGTTCTGCTGCATCCACAAGAAGTCCCTGATTCTGACGCCCCTGTTGTCCCTAGCACAGCCTCTGGCCTCTTCCTGTCAGTCCAGGTTTAGGTTCCCCCCTAGCCCTCCTCATGGAATTTACCTCCTCTGGGAAACTTCTGCTGTACTTAGAAAGCTGGCATGGAGCCTTCTGCAGCCCTCTTCCTTTGCCGGGTGTAGAAATCTTAGTGGGGTGGCTGTCATGAGAGCCAGGGTGGTGTCGTGGTTAAGAGCCGGTGGATTCCAATCTGGAGAACCGGGTTTGGTTCCCCACTCCTCCACCTCAGCGGCAGAGGCTTATCTGGGGAACCAGATGTGTTTCCGCACTCCTTCATTCCTGCTGGGTGACCTTGGGCCAGTCACAGTTCTCTCTGAACTCTCTCAGCCCCGCCTGCCTCACAAGGTGTCTGTTGTGGGGAGAGGAAGGGAAAGGAGCTTGTAAGCTACCTTGAGTCTTCTTACAGGAGAGAGGTGGGGTATAAATCCAAACTCTTCTTCTTCTTTACTGAGGGATTTGGGGTTGACTATTTGATTTTTGGCATTGGGCAGAAAATGTTTTCAAGTGTTCTGGTGAGCCACTTTGAGCCACAAAGAAAGGCAGCATAAAAATGTTTTACTAAATAAATAAGAACATAAGAACAAGCCAGCTGGATCAGACCAGAGTCCATCTAGTCCAGCCCTCTGCTACTCACAGTGGCCCACCAGGTGCCTTTGGGAGCTCACTCGCAGGATGGGAAAGCAATGGCCTTCTGCTCCTGCTGCTCCCGAGCACCTGGTCTGCTAAGGCATTTGCAACCTCAGATCAAGGAGGATCAAGATTGGGAGCCAGAGATCGACTTCTCCTCCATCAATCTGTCCAAGCCCTTTTTAAAGCTATCCAGGTGAGTGGCCATCACCCACTCCTGTGGCAGCATATTCCAAACACCAATCACACGTTGTGTGAAGAAGTGTTTCCTTTGATTAGTCCTAATTCTTCCCCCCAGTATTTTCAATGGATGCCCCCTGGTTCTAGTATTGTGAGAAAGAGAGAAAAATGTATCTCTGTCAACATTTTCTACCCCATGCATAATTTTAGAGACTTCAATCCTATCCCCCCTCAGACGTCTCCTCTCCAAACTAAAGAGTCCCAAACGCTGCAGCCTCTCCTCATAAGGAAGGTGCTCCAATCCTTCAATCATCCTCGTTGCCCTTCTCTGCCCTTTTTCTATCTCTTCGATATCCTTTTTGAGATGTGGCGACCAGAACTGAACACAGTTCTGTGGTTGCACCACGGCTTTATATAAGGGCATGACAATCCTTGCAGTTTTATTATGAACTCCTTTCCTAATTATCCCCAGCATAGAGTTTGCCTTTTTCACAGCTGCCAGTTTCCGCACTCCTTCATTCCTGCTGGATGACCTTGGGCCAGTCACAGTCCTCTCGGAAATCTCTCAGCCCCACCTGCCTCACAAGGTGTCTGTTGTGGGGAGAGGAAGGGAAAGGAGCTTGTAAGCCACCTTGAGTCTTCTTACAGGAGAGAGGTGGGGTATAAATCCAAACTCTTCTTCTTCTTTACTGGGGGATTTGGGGTTGGCTATTTGATTTTTGGCTTTGGGCAGAAAATGTTTTCAAGTGTTCTGGTGAGCCACCTTGAGCCATAAAGAAAGGCAGCATAAAAATGTTTTACTAAATAAATACACAAGAAGTGGGACAAGCCGGCCTCTAGGAGACGTCTCACCACGACCAGACCTGTTTGCTGCGCGTCTTCTGTCGACCTTCCGTGGTGCTGTTCTGCACGTTCCACCTGAGGCCATTCCATTCATAAAAATTCTGAGGCCAGCCCAGCCTAGGAAACATGGACTGTATATATAGTGACACCAGGCAATGAACTAATGGGTATATGCAATTAGTTTGAGCATAAAGTCAATAGATAATTCATACACCGTTCATAAAGATCATTCATAAAGATATATTGTGATTATGTTCTAAGTAATATTCAACTGGATATAAAGGTAATAACAAAACATACAATGAGGGCACTTAGGCAACCTAAGAAACGTAATGGGGCTGTACTTAGTAACAAATTCTCAAAAGCATTGTATAAGATGTCATAAACATTGTACAAAAGGCAAGACCTTCGGGTCCGCATTACCCCATATGTCCCGGCGCGTCCTCTCCATTCAACAGAGGCGAATTTACTGGAGATCCGTGGCCCCTCGATGACGCGGCTGGCCTCCACACGGGCCAGGGCCTTTACGGCTCTGGCACCGGCCTGGTGGAACACACTACCACCAGCTGTCCGGGCCCTGCGGGACCTTGGAGAATTTCGCAGGGCCTGTAAGACCAAATTGTTCCGCCGGGCCTTTGGAGTGTCCAGCCGCCGATAATGCCCCCGTCCTCCCCCCCCCCTGCTGGCAGGGTCCCTTAACATCATTGGGACCCATACAGTCCACAACAAACACCCTGTGAGGTAGGTGGGGCTGAGAGAGCTCCGAGAAGCTGTGACTAGAGTCCATCTAGTCCAGCTCTCTGCTACTCGCAGTGGCCCACCAGGTGCCTTTGGGAGCTCACCTGCAGGAGGTGAAAGCAATGGCCTTCTACGGCTGTTGCTCCTGAGCACCTGGTCTGCTAAGGCATTTGCAATCTCAGATCAAAGAGGATCAAGATTGGTAGCCATAGATCGACTTCTCCTCCATCAATCTGTCCAAGCCCTTTTGAAAGCTATCCAGGTGAGTGGCCATCACCACCTCCTGTGGCAGCATATTCCAAACACGTTGCGTGAAGAAGTGTTTCCTTTTATTAGTCCTAATTCTTCCCCCCAGCATTTTCAATGGATGCCCCCTGGTTCTAGCATTGTGAGAAAGAGAAAAATTTCTCTCTGTCAACATTTTCTACCCCATGCATCATTTTACAGACTTCAATCATATCCCCCCTCAGACGTCTCCTCTCCAAACTAAAGAGCCCCAAACACTGCAGCCTCTCCTCATAAGGAAGGTGCTCCAGTCCCTCAATCATCCTTGTTGCCCTTCTCTGCCCTTTTTCTATCTCTTTGATATCCTTTTTGAGATGTGGCGACCAGAATGGTTGCCCTGCAACGGGCAAGACAGGCCTTATGACACAGCCCGTCCCACGCCCTGCGATACTCTCGGGCCTTCCCGTTTCGACCTGGCCCAGCCTTGTGTGTGATGGGGGGTGGGGGGTGGGTGGTTTTGCTGCGAAGTTCTGCAAAGAGGCTGGCCTACAGGAAACGAGAGAGCCGGGTGATGCTAAAACAGGAACTTGGGTGCAGCTCTCCCTTTGCAGCAGAGGCGAGAGCCCGTGGAGTGAGGTTTCCTATCCAAGGTACAGAATGAGAAGGGGATGGCTTTGCGGTGTGGCGTGGTAGGGGGGCACGTGTGGCTTTCTGTCTTGGGGTCCTTCCCAAGCAAGGGCACCAGGGGCTGGTGGGAAGGGACGGAAGATCCGGTTGGCTGTTGGTACAGTCAGCTGGGGGCAAGGGGCCCTATCCGTCGGGGACAGCTGCATGGAAAGAACGAGATGCCGACACCCTTTTTAACACCCCCGCAGGAGCTCTCCAGCCCTCTCCCCACACACTGGTGTGGGTTTCGCGTCTTGGGCCACGTGGGGCGAGGCCGTCGGGCCCTCCTGTTGTAGCGTACGTTTCTATGGCACATCCCTGTTTGGCCCGCATGTTGTAGAAGAAGAAGAAGAGTTTGGATTTATATCCCCCCTTTCTCTCCTGCAGGAGACTCAAAGGGGCTGACAATCTCCTTGCCCTTCCCCCCTCACAACAAACACCCTGTGAGGTAGGTGGGGCTGAGAGAGCTCCGAGAAGCTGTGACTAGCCCAAGGTCACCCAGCTGGCGTGTGTGGGAGTGCACAGGCTAATCTGAACTCCCCAGATAAACCTCCACAGCTCAGGCGGCAGAGCGGGGAATCCAACCCGGTTCCTCCAGATTAGATACACGAGCTCTTAACCTCCTACGCCACTGCTGCTCACCCTGGTTGGCAAACTAAACTCTGGCGAGCCACTTAGCAAATACTGGTCATCTCTCTTTTCTGAGCAGGGCAGGTGAGCACAGCCAGAGTATCTGGGCAAGGAACTTTGGTCTCGTCTAGGAGCAGCAGTGGCATAGTGGCGAAGAGCAGTGGCTAAGAGCAGGTGAATTCTGATCTGGAGGAACCGGGTTTGATTCCCAGCTCTGCCACTTGAGTTCTGGAGGCTTATCTGGGGAATTCAGATTAGCCTGTGCACTCCCACACACGCCAGCTGGGTGACCTTGGGCTAGTCACAGTTCTCTCAGCCCCACCCACCTCACAGGGTGTTTGTTGTGAGGGGGGAAGGGCAAGGAGATTGTCAGCCCCTTTGAGTCTCCTACAGGAGAGAAAGGGGGGATATAAATCCAAATTCTTCTTCTCTTCTAGTCCTGCCTGAGGACAGGGATCAAACAAGCAAAGCTCCTAAAGGCACGTGGGGGGCCACTGCGAGTAGCAGAGTGCCGGACTAGATGGACTCTGGTCTGATCCAGCTGACTTGTTCTTATGTTCTTATGTTCTTTAGCAGTGCTCGTGTGCAAGGGGTTCCCCCCCCCGCCTTCTGGTGCCCCAGCAGTGAAGCCAAGTGGGCATTGCCACCAGCTGCACGTCTCTGTCCACAGTCTGGCTTCTGCCTTCACCTACAACGTTCTGTTTATTTTAAAGTTTTAAAATTTACAGAAACTGCCCAATAGCACCAGTCCCTGGGAACGCGTCAACCCTTGAGAGCCAGCCTGGCGTAGTGGTTAAGAGCAGGTGCGCTCTAATCTGGAGGAACCGGGTTTGACTCCCTGCTCTGCTCTTGAGCTGTGGAGGCTTGTCTGGTGAAGCAGATTAGCCTGTGCACTCCAACACGCGCCAGCTGGGTGACCTTGGGCTAGTCACAGCTTCTCGGGGCTCTCTCAGCCCCACCTACCTCACAGGGTGTTTGTTGGGGGGGGGAGGGGTGGGAAACAGGAGAGCCCCAGAAGGCCGTGCGCTCCTGTGGCTGCACGCGCGGGAGGCTGCCGCACTGCCTTGCGCCCCAGAAGGCAGTGCGGCAGCCTTCCAAAAATCGGGACACGTGAAAAAACCCGCGGGACGCAGGACAAATTGCTGTAAGGCGGGACTGTCCTGCCGAAAGCGGGACGTCTGGTCAGCCTAAACATGAGTGGCATCAACAAAAGGCCTGGTGAAACTTTCAAGAGGCCCAGGTGTCCCCTGGCAGACAGTTCCACCAGGGTGGAGTCAGGGTAGAAAAAGCCATTACTCTGGTCGAGCCCAATTGCACATCCCTGGGTGCAGGGATGACCAGGAAAGAAGGACAGGGGAGAAGGTCACACTGCCTAGCTGCAGTTTCAGCTCCAACCATTAGGCCTGCCTGCCTGTCTGCCTGACGTGCTGCTGTTGTCCAGCCGCTGGATCAGAAGACAGGGGACAGGTCCACAGCCAGTTCTAGGGGGGGGCGGGTTCTGTGTTTGTGCTGCCCCAGAGATCATGGAGGGCTTTGCAGGCCCACCTACTCCAAGGAGGCTCCTGTTTGCTTCAACCAGTAGTAGCAGCAGCCGGTCGTCAGACCCAGAGGTGGGATCCAGCAGGTTCTCACCAGTTCCCGAGAGTGGGTTACTAATCATTTGTGTGTGCCGAGAGGGGGTTACTAATGGGGTCCGCTTTTCCGTCTCCACGCCCTCGCCTCCCCGAGAGGCATCCTGCCTTTGAACATGAAGGTTCCATACAGCAATTGCGACTAATAATGTAACTCCCCAAACTGGGTTAATCCCTTCCAGGTACTGCAATTCATGGATTCTCAGCCTTTCATGCCTTTTATCTCACCAGTCTCTATCAAAGAACCTGTGTGTTTCACCATTGCTGGGTTCAGATTTCTGAGTTGGGGCATTTTCTATAATGGGATGATGATTTAGAAATGACCTGGGGCAACAAAAATTTTTGGGGTCGTGGTGGGGTGGCTGCCCATGGGGGGGCATCCAACTCAGGTTTTGCCCAGGGCTCAGGTTTGCCTGGAGTGCACGCCCCTTCTTCTGCCCCTTTGGCACGAGGGGGGGGGCTGGCGAGGAAACCTGTTACTAAAATGTTTGGATCCCACCACTGGTCAGACCTCATTGCTCCAATCAGAAGCTCACCCTATTTTTTGCAAGTCTGGCTACATTGGCCAGTTCGGCACCTGGTGGTCTCTCAAAAAGTTGGCCAAGGAAATCTCCAAGGAACAGTGGGAGGAGCTTGCTTGGCACAATGGAGGAGAAGAGGGCTGGACAGTTCACCCTTTCCAAGAAGTCGCTTGCTAGAATGTCATCTCCACAAAGACAGTTGATCCCCCCTTGATCAGAGAAGGGAGGGTTTTAAAATGGGTTTGTTGGGCGCCTCGACTTCGATTTTAAATTTTGTATTAACCGCTGTTTTTAATGGGGATTTAGTAATCTATTTATATTGGAACTTAATTGTTTAGTTTTGATTGTGTTTAGTTGTATTATGATTTAACTTTGTTGTACACCGCCCAGAGCCCTTCGGGGATAGGGCGGTATATAAAACTAAACAATAGATAGATAGATAGATAGATAGATAGATAGATAGATAGATAGATAGATAGATAGATAGAGAGAGAGAGAGAGAGAGAGAGAGAGAAGAGAGAAGAGAGAAGAGAGAAGAGAGAAGAGAGAAGAGAGAAGAGAGAAGAGAGAAGAGAGAAGAGAGAAAGAGATGGATGATGGAGGATGGATGGATGGATGGATGGATAGAAGGGTCCTGGGTTGGTTATTCCCTTTGTGATCCCAGCATCTTCCTCCTTGATTCTGAGCTTGCTCCCTTCTCCTGATCCAGAGCCCCATTGTACAAACACGTTACTTCTCTGCCTGTTCTGACCACCACTGGTGCTAGAAGCCCAGCCGTTCCATATGTTTGTGTGTGTGTTTGAACATCTAGAAAAAGCCCCCAGATTGTCACACGGAGGGGACCTCCCTGAGAAAGCTGGCTTGACTCTTTGACCCTGTGCTCTCTCACCTGCTGTAGATGTGGAAGGCTTCCGCAGGGCACCAGGTGTCGGTGAAGGTGGAGTCGGAAGGAGATGATTGGGACACGGACCCTGATTTTGTGGTGAGTTTTCTGCTGCTTGAGAGAAACAAGGAGAGACCGGCCCTCTCGCTTTGCTGGAAGAAGAGGAGGAGTTTGGATCTAAACCTCACTTTTCTCTCCTATTTCTCTCCTACAAGGAGACTCAAGGTGGCTTTCAAACTCCTTTCCCTTCCTCTTCTCACACCAGGCACCTGGTGAGGCAGGTGGGGCTGAGAGAGTTCGGAGAGAACTGTGACTTGGCCCAAGGTCACCCAGCAGTCTACAAGTGGAGGAGTGGGGAATCAAACCCAGTTCTCTGCTCCTAACCACTACACCAATAATTTGAGGGCAGAGCTTAGGGAGGGCAGCGTATGGGCCAATGAGAAGGTTCAGCAGAGATGGGATACCACAGAGCTCCTCACTTTAAGCAGCCTGTGCAGAATCAGCTGACAGCCATTTAGGTGGGTGTGTATTATTGAAAACTTGAATTGTAGAAGAAGAGAAGAAGAGTTTGGATTTTTATCCCCCCTTTCTCCCCCATAAGGAGACTCAAAGGGGCTGACAATCTCCTTTCCCTTCCCCCCCCCCCACACGAACACTCTGTGAGGTGGGTGGGGCTGAGAGAGCTCCGAAGAACTGTGACTAGTCCAAGGTCACCCAGCTGACATGCGTTGGAGTGCACAAGCTAATCTGGTTCACCAGATAAGCCTCCTTAGCTCAAGTGGCAATCAAACCTGGTGCTCCAGATTAGAGTGCACCTGCTCTTCACCACCACGCTGGCTGTAAGACAAGGCTCAGAAAGGAGTTGCGTCCCAGATTTTGACACAGGTCTCCTTTTCGGGCAGCAGCTATTTCTGAATACGTCTAATCCTTCATTAGATTGTCAGCCCCTTTGAGTCTCCTGCAGGAGAGAAAAGGGGATATAAATCCAATCTCCTCCTCCTCCTCCTCCTCCTCCTCCTTCTTCTCGGAGCTCTCTCAGCCTCACCTACCTCACAGGGTGTTTGTTGTGAGGGGGGAAGGGCAAGGAGATCATCAGCCCCTTTGAGTCTCCTGCAGGAGAGAAAGGGGGGATATAAATCCAAACTCCTCCTCCTCCTCCTCCTCCTCCTCCTCCTCCTTCTTCTTCTTCTTCTTCTTCTTCTTCTTCTTCTTCTTCTTCTTCTTCTTCTTCTTCTTCTTCTTCTTCTTCTTCTTCTTCTTCTTCTTCTTCTTCTTCTTCTTCTTCTTCTTCTTCTTCTTCTTCTTCTTCTTCTTCTTTATATGTCAGATGCTCTAGTGGTGGTTTTCAGGAGAGATTACGGCCATTTATGCATGTGCTACTTACCCTGCTGCCATTTCTTTGCAGGGCTTTTCCCTCACTTTTTGTGTTTACACAGGGATTCTCCTGCCGTGAAGTGTCCCTAGCCGAGCTGATCCACCATTTTGCCTGCCCGCCACTTCCTTGTTCTTTCTGTGCAATCCCCATGTGGAGAGATTGCCTGCTGCCTTTTTAAAAATAAATTCTTTCGAAGTGGTGGCCAGAAGAGTGGTGGCCAGAAACTGCTGTTGTAGGGGTGGTGGAAGGCAGGGAGGAGCAAGAAAACCCAAAGAAGGCTAAAAGCATGCTGTTTCCCTTCCCGTTTCCCTGCAAAGGGAGAAGAAAATCCACACTTTACCAGGTTTCAGAATCCGCGGCGATTCTCTAATCTGAGAGCGCAGTGAGTTCCGAAGAGGGGAAAACGTGTACGTAACTGAGAATCCACCCTGAAGGGAATGTACACTCCATGGGAAGGACAGCACTAGTGCGTGAGTGGCCAAAGACTCCCCTCTTGCTCAGCAAAGTTTCTCTCACATACAGAGGCGTAGCTAGGGGAAATGGAGCCCAGTGCAAAATCAAAGTTTTGCTCCCCCCCCCCCGTTCGTGTTTTTTTTGTATTTTTAGTGTTTTTTCAGTTTTTGGCCTGCAGGTGGTGCAGTTTTTCGGCTAGCAGCATCACATTTTCAGGATATCTTTAGGAAACTCTCCTAATGATATATTGTCGAAGGCTTTCAATGTATTGTCTCCTAATGATACCTCCCTGGTTTGGGGAAGTTTGGTTAAGGGGGTCCAAAGTTATGGACCCTCAAAAGGTAGAAATTTTGGTGCTGCTATCCTAAAAACTGTGCCCCCTGCTGGCCAACAAAGTAAAAACACTAAAAATATCAAAAATACATTTTTGCTGCCCCCCCCAGGCGCGCGCCCGGTCCGACCCGCATCCCCCTGTCCCGTGGTAGCTACGCCACTGCTCACACACCAACTTAGGGTTTAAACACCTGAGATAAAAAGTACACAAAGGATTCCATGTATTCAGAAAAAACACTGTATAAATTACTCTTAATAGCAATCATTCATTTCCCTGATTTTAGTGCTGGGGGGGGTGCGCCCTTCCTCCCTCTCATTCTCTCTCTTGCAGAATGACATCACGGAGAAGGAGCAGAGATGGGGGGCCAAAACCATTGAAGGTTCCGGCCGCCCCCAGCATATTGAGTGAGTGATTTCTCCCCACCTCCCTTTCCCCTCATATCCATCCTTCAATGTTTGTTGCATAAAAATAGTCCCTTTTCCCATCTTATGTTTTAGTCCCCTGGGTGGCCGGCACGAGACCGTCCACTGCTTAGAGGTGCCTGCCCCGTGTTGGCCCTGTCTGGGAGCTTTGGGAGGGGGTGGAGGCTGGGGAGGGATAGGGGTAAAAATGCAGCAAGGTCACTGCCAAGAGATCATCCAGGAACAGTGGTGGTTCTATCAGCAGTGCTCTAAGATGTCGGGAGTGGTGTCCCCCAAGGATCCGTTTTGGGACCAGTGCTCTTTAACCTATTCATAAATGACCTGGAAGTAGGGCTGGGTAGCGTGGTGGCCAAGTTTGCAGATGATACCAAATTATGTAGGGTGGTGAGAACCACAAAGGATTGTGAAGAGCTCCAAGCGGACCTTGATAAATTAGGTGAGTGGGCTAAGAAATGGCAAATGCAGTTCAATGTAGCAAAATGCCAAGTGATGCACATAGGGGCAAAAAATCCAAACTTCACATACACGCTACAGGGGTCAGTGCTATCAGTCACAGACCAGGAAAGGGATTTGGGCGTCTTAGTTGATAGTTCCATGGGAATGTCAACTCAATGCATGGCAGCTGTGAAAAAGGCAAACTCTATGCTGGGGATAATTAGGAAAGGAATTGATAGTAAAACTGCAAAGATTGTCATGCCCTTATATAAAGCCGTGGTGCGACCGCACTTGGAGTACTGTGTCCAGTTCTGGTCGCCGCATCTCAAAAAGGATATTGAGGAGAGTGCAGTGAAGGGCAATGAGGATGATTGAGGGACTGGAGCACCTTCCCTATGAGGAGAGGCTGCAGCGTTTGGGACTCTTTAGTTTGGAGAGGAGGCGTCTGAGGGGGGATATGATTGAAGTCTGTAAAATTATGCATGGGGTAGAAAATGTCGACAGAGAGACATTTTTCTCTCTTTCTCACAATACTAGAACCAGGGGGCATCCATTGAAAATGCTGGGGGGAAGAATTAGGCCTAATAAAAGGAAACACTTCTTCACGCAACGTGTGATTGTTGTTTGGAATATGCTGCCACAGGATGTGGTGATGGCCACTAACCTGGATAGCTTCAAAAGGGGCTTGGACAGATTTATGGAGAAGTCAATTTATGGCTACCAATCTTGATCCTCTTTGATCTGAGATTGCAAATGCCTGAGCAGACCAGGTGCTCGGGAGCAGCAGCAGCAGCAGTAGGCCACTGCTTTCACCTCCTGCATGTGAGCTCCCAAAGGCACCTGGTGGGCCACTGCGAGTAGCAGAGAGCTGGACTAGATGGACTCTGGTCTGATCCAGCTGGCTAGTTCTTATGTTCTTATGTTCTAAAGGAGCTTGGGTACAAATGCATCCCTCTCACGGCAGAGATCTAGTGGTGACCCACCTTCCGGGCACCAGGAGTAACTTGACGCTAGTTCCAGAGCCCTGGAAACTGACCACCTTGCACCCAATGGCTAGCAGGACAAAGGACTCGAGCAGGCTCGATGAGAAATGGCCAAAACACCTTCTCAGTTGAAAATACGTAAACACAGCAGAGTGGAGAAAGATTTGCTCCGTGTAGCGGCAGAGGCAGAGAGGCAGAGTGACCAGCTCTGAAGCGAAGGACCGATGAGCTCGAAGAACTAAACAAAGCACATGAACACGGACTCATTCAGAGCACACATCAAGACTTTATTAAGATTGTAAGAGGTGCTTTGCATTGAGGACAAGAGTGTGTTGTTTAGACTAACAGTCTGTACCTTGTTTGGATTAAAATTAAGAACATAAGAACATAAGAACAAGTCAGCTGGATCAGACCAGAGTCCATCTAGTCCAGCTCTCTGCTACTTGCAGTGGCCCATCAGGTGCCTTTGGGAGCTCACGTGCAGGATGTGAAAGCAACGGCCTTCTGCGGCTGCAGCTCCTGAGCACCTGGTCTGCTAAGGCATTTGCAATCTCAGGTCAAGGAGGATCAAGATTGGTAGCCATAGATCAACTTCTCCTCCATAAATCTGTCCAAGCCCCTTTTGAAGCTATCCAGGTGAGTGGCCATCACCACCTCCTGGGGCAGCATATTCCAAACACCCATCACACGTTGCGTGAAGAAGTGTTTCCTTTGATTAGTCCTAATTTTTCCCCCCAGCATTTTCAATGAATGCCCCCTGGTTCTGGTATTGTGAGAAAGAGAGAAAAATTTCTCTCTGTCAACATTTTCTACCCCATGCATAATTTTATAGACTTCAATCATATCCCCCCTCAGATGCCTCCTCTCCAAACTAAAGAGTCCCAAACATTGAGACCGTAAGGCACGGAGCATGTCAAGAATAAGTTTTGTTCTGCTCGGAAATTACTCAGGACATTTGTACTGCCAGCCATTGGGCACAAGGAGGTTGGTTTGTGAGTCTTTTGTTTCACTCTCCCTTTGGTTTGTTTGTGTATTGCTTGTTCTAGAGCAGCCAAACTCTGGAATGGATGCTCAGGCGGCAGTCACCTGGGCAGTTGCCGCGGCAACACCGCTTCCGACAGGAAAAGGAAGTGGTGTCCTCACTCAGCGTCTTGCCAAATAGGGACTTTTGCAGATCAGCCCCAAAAGTGCTGGAGACGGAGGAGGAGGAGGCGGGCGGGTTTCTCTCCACAGACACAAAGAAGGGATTTCCCTCCGCTTAACTTTTGCAGTTGCTGCTTGTAGCCGCAAGGGCATGCCATCTTTTGCACCCGTTCCAGAGGAAGAAACCAGAGCACATTTCCCCATCTCCAGATGCCACCTGCCCTCCTGTCTCTGCATGTGGACACTGAGAGGTGGAATTAGGGAATGCCGAATTGGAAGGGGCCGGAAGGTTACAGCCCCCCTGCCCTGGGGCGGCAAGAATCCCACAATTTAAAAGCACCTCGTCTTTCAGATCTCATAAGATCATACCCTCACTCAGCAGTGAGCATAGGAGGTTAAGAGCTCGTGTATCTAATCTGGAGGAACCGGGTTTGATTCCCAGCTCTGCCGCCTGAGCTGTGGAGGCTTATCTGGGGAATTCAGATTAGCCTGGGCACTCCCACACACGCCAGCTGGGTGACCTTGGGCTAGTCACAGCTTCTCGGAGGTCTCTCAGCCCCACCCACCTCACAGGGTGCTTGTTGTGAGGGGGGAAGGGCAAGGAGATTGTCAGCCCCTTTGAGTCTCCTGCAGGAGAGAAAGGGGGGATATAAATCCAAACTCCTCCTCCTCCTCCTCCTCCTCCTCCTCCTCCTCCTCCTCTTCTTCTTCTTCTTCTTCTTCTTCTTCTTCTTCTTCTTCTTCTTCTTCACTCACTCACTCACTCACTCACTCAACACCCTGTTTCATTGCTCTGTCACTCTGAGGGAAGGAGCTCACAGCTAGACTGCCTACTTAGGGTACCAGCTTCCAGGTTCTCCCAGATCTACAAGGGACCTCCTGACTATAGAGATTACTACCCCTTGGAAAGGGGCTGCCTCAGAGAGTGGAAAGTGTTGCAGTTATACCTCACTGAGGTCCCTGTGCCAACCCCTCTTCCCCTTCCAGGATCCTCTCGCAGGATCTCCTGGAATATTCCAGTGTGGAGTTGGCAACCCTAAGATCAGCCCAGATTATTCAGGATCAGGTCCTATGCAGGAAGAGGATTCTGAACAGGGTTAAGAACATAAGAACATAAGAACTAGCCTGCTGGATCAGACCAGAGTCCATCTAGTCCAGCTCTCTGCTACTCGCAGTGGCCCAACAGGTGCCTTTGGGAGCTCACGTGCAGGAGGTGAAAGCAATGGAAAGGAATTGAGAAAAGGAATTGATAATAAAACTGCAAGGATTGTCATGCCCTTATATAAAGCAGTGGTGCGACCGCACTTGGAGTATTGTGTCCAGTTCTGGTCGCCACATCTCAAAAAGGATCATATCAAAGAGATAGAAAAAGTGCAGAGAAGGGCAACGAGGATGATTGAAGGATTGGAGCACCTTCCTTATGAGGAAAGGCTGCAGCGTTTGGGACTCTTTAGTTTGGAGACGTCTGAGGGGGATATGATTGTAGTCTATAAAATTATGCATGGGGTAGAAAATGTTGACAGAGAAATTTTTTTCTCTCTTTCTCACAATACCAGAACCAGGGGGCATCCATTGAAAATGCTGGGGGGAAGAATTAGGACTAATAAAAGGAAACACTTCTTCACACAACGTGTGATTGGTGTTTGGAATATGCTGCCACAGGAGGGGGTGATGGCCACTCACCTGGATAGCTTTAAAAGGGGCTTGGACGGATTTGTGGAGGAGAAGTCGATTTACGGCTAACAATCTTGATCCTCCTTGATCTGAGATTGCAAATGCCTCAGCAGACCAGGTGCTCGGGAGCAAAAGCCGCAGAAGGCCCTTGCTTTCACCTCCTGCATGTGAGCTCCCAAAGGCACCTGGTGGGCCACTGCGAGTAGCAGAGAGCTGGACTAGATGGACTCTGGTCTGATCCAGCAGGCTCGTTCTTATGTTCTTATGTTCTTAATGGCCTTCTGCTGCTGCCGCTGCTGCTCCCCCTGAGCACCTGGTCTGCTAAGGCATTTGCAATCTCAGATCAAGGAGGATCAAGATTGGTAGCCATAGATTCACCAACTTTTGGTGGGGAAATACCTGGAGATTTTTGGGGGAGGGGGGAGCCTTAGGAGTGTGGGTCTTGTGGAGGGGAGGGACGTAAATGAGGCATAAGGCCATAGCACCGGCCCTCACAGACATTATCACACAGCTATTTGCAATTTCTAAAACCATGAGGAATTGCCCTTTGGTCAGGACATTTCTGCTCTTGCCCCCTTCCCTCCCTCTCTGCAGCATCCACCAGCTGAGGAGCAAAGTGTCCGAAGAACACCAAGTTCTCAAGAAGAAGGAGCTGGAGACAGGCCCCAAGGCGTCCTACGGCTATGGGGGCAAGTTTGGAACCGAGAAGGACCGCATGGACAAGGTGTGGAGGGACTCTGTGCTTCCAAGGGTCGGGGTAAAGACTTGTGGGAATTCTGGGCTCCTGTCCAATTTGCCACCAGGATATGTGTGCCCAGTGGCTACCCATTTCGCTGGGCCCGGTCCAAAATTATGTCAACCATCCCATGTTACAACTAGCCTCTCTAGGCCTCATAAGATTTCCGGAGCCTCACTTGACAGACTCACTCCAGCCTTCAGCTTGTTCAACTTAGTAAACAAGGCCTGCATTTTTTTTGGGAACATGAGTGCAACAGATTGGGCCCACTTAACCTAGTGGTTCCTTTGTTTCTGTGCAATCTAAGCAATCCGTTAATTGTTCTTGAGAGCCAGTAGAGTAAGTCTACACCCCAGCTGATTCCTTGCAAAGCTACTGTTGTATGCTGTCATTGACTTCTTTCTCTTTTGACTCCTCTCTTTTGACTCCTCTCTTTTTGTAAGTGTGCACCCCAGCTGATCTCTTCCAAAGCTACTGTTGTATCCTGTCACTGACTTTCAGAGAAACCAAACACTGGGTGATGGGCAATTACCTTACAGGAGCCCTGAGCATTCCCTGTATTATTTGCTCATCCAGTAAGATGCAGTTTCTGATGCCTGTCTTTCTTGCTCTCCCAGAGTGCACTGGGCCATGAGTATGTCGCTGCGATCGGGATGCACTCCTCTCAGACAGATGCGGCCAAGGGATTCGGAGGGAAGTATGGGGTGCAGAAGGACCGAGCCGACAAGGTATCGCCCTTTACTCCTCTGTGAAGTGCCATGTACTTGAACGCTGTTATCTAAAGAATAGCGACCAGCTGTAATCATTTGCACTGCTTTCCCTTCTCAGTCAGCGCATGGCTTCGACTACAAGGGCGAAGTGGAAATGCACGCCTCACAGAAAGGTAAGCCCAGAGGACCCCGGCTCTGCTTGGGGGCCATGCCTTCGTTCTCCTCTGGGGTCTCCTCAGTGGTGGGATCTAAAAATTTTAGTAACAGGTTCCCATGGTGGTGGGATTCAAACGAAGTGAAGCGTGATAGCACCAATGGGGCTAGGCGGAGCCTGCAACCCAGTGGCCAGAGCATTCAGTGAGGGCATTAATAATTTCTCTGTTACTGTTAAAAACTCTTACTGTAAAAAAAAAGTTCCTAATTCCCAGCTGGTATCTTTCTGTTCATAATTTAAACTCATTATAGCAAGTCCTATCGTCTCCTGCCAACAGAAACAACTACTTCTCCTCTAATTGACTGCCTGTCAAATACTGAATACTTTCAAATACTTAATTGTGTTTCTAGAAGTCAAAAGAAGGAGACTTTCCTGAAACAAGGAACTTTACCATATTTCTAAAACATGTTTTTAAAACAGCCCAACAGGGAGAATTATCCCATTTTCTACCTTCGCTAACCAGCCACATAGGAAACGACTTCATGATTTTTGGACCTAATGGAATTTCTAACGGAAAAGCCGTCCCAATTAGTAACCCCCTCTCGGCACACACAGATAATTAGTGATCCACTCTCGGGAACTGGTGAGAACCTGCTGGATCCCACCTCTGGGTCTCCTGCTTCTGTTTCCCCCCACATACCAGGTCGAATTCCTGGCATTTCCAGTTCAAAAAGAACCAGGCATTGGGGGAATGTGAAAAATCTGAGCTGGAGACCCTGGAGAGCAGCTGCCAGTCTGAGCAGGCAATGCGGACCTTGATGACCCAAGAGTCTGATTCAGTAGAGGACACCTTTTTGGGGAGAGGCCGTGGCTCAGTGCTGGAGCCTGCAGAAGATCACGGGTTCAGTCCCTGGCATCTGCAGCTATATTATTATTATTATTATTATTATTATTATTATTATTATTATTATTATTATTATTATTATTATTATTATTATTATTATTATTATTATTATTATTATTATTGTTGTTGTTGTTGTTGTTGTTGTTGTTGTTGTTGTTGTTGTTGTTGTTGTTGTTATTGTTGTTGTTGTTGTTGTTGTTGTTGTATTATATATTATTATTATATTATTATTATTATTAGTAGTAGTAGTAGTATTAGTGTTAGTATTAGTATTATGATCATCATCATCATCATCATCGTCGTTGTTGTTGTTGTTGTTGTTGTTGTTGTTGTTGTATTATTATTATATATTATTATTATATTATTATTATTATTAGTAGTAGTATTAGTATTAGTATTAGTATTAGTGTTAGTATTAGTATTAGTATTATGATCATCATCATCATCATCATCATCATCATCATCATCATCATCATCATCATTATTATTATTATTATTATTATTATTATTATTATACATATAACAACACAGCACAAGTGTCTGGAATTCATCTCTGAATATCGAGTCCTTCCCAAGGACCTAGGATAATAATCTATTAATAATAATCTATTATTATTATTATTATTATTATTATTATTATTATTATTATTATTATTATTATTATTATTATTATTATTTAGGTTTATATACCGGCTCAGGGCGGTGAACAACATGTTAAATAGAGCACATATGTCAGATTAAAATCCATTAAATATCAATTAATACAGGCTCTAATAAATATAAACCCTACCCCATTAAAATGCAGCATTATTAAGATCAACATAAAAGATGGCACCTACTATCAATTCCCTTAAAAACCCAAAGGGAAGGGGCGGTAGGATCCGCTTGATGTTATAAGGAGGAGGGGGCCCATCAGCGGCTAGTCTCCCCAAAGGCCCGGCTAAAAGGATCAGAAGGCGGGGGATGTGAAAGACCTCCTCCTGAGACCCTGGAGAGCGGCTGCCGTTCAGAGCAGACAATACTGCCCTTGATGGTCCTATTCAGCACAGGGCAGTTTCATCTGTGTTCTCACGTACATGAGTGCCCCCGGGATTACTCTGTGCTGAGATTCTTTGTGGAAAGTAGGGTATACTTGGCAGAGTCTCATCCTGTGTCGCAGTTCAATCCACAGGGAATTTCTGGGGGCAGACAATGAGAAAGGGGATAATAGGCGGTGGTTGTCACGTTGCCTCTGTGCACATCTGTCTGAAACATGCCGACTCTTCCCCCTTGCAGATTATGCGGTGGGCTTTGGTGGGAAGTACGGTGTGCAGAAGGACCGTCAGGACAAATCTGCCCTGGGCTGGGCGCACAAAGAAGAGGTGGCCCCCCACGAGTCCCAGAAAGGTGGGTGTCCCCTTTACTCCCGGTTGGAGAAGGATACAGTGAGGTGAAGAAGAACAGCCTTGATTTATACCTTGCCTTTTTCTTGTATAAGGAGACTCAAGGTGACTTACAAGCTCCTTTCCCTTCCTCTCCCCACAACAGACACCTTGGGAGGCAGGTGGGGCTGAGAGAGTTCGGAGAGAACTGTGACTGGCCCAAGGTCACCCAGCAGGAATGTAGGAGTGGGGAAGAAGAAGAGTTTAGTTCCTCAGGGTCTGCAAGACGGAGTTGTTCCTCTGGGCTTTTGGGGAGGCCAGACGCTGTTGGTGCCATTCCCTATATTCCATTCCACCTTTGGAATTATATTTATAAGCGACTACCATTGAGCTGGGCTACTGAAATACTGAAACTACTGACATTGTAATGTTTTTGGAGTTATGGAATGTTTTTAGAATGATTTTAACTGTTATTTATTGTTTTATTGTGGGCTTGTTGATTTGTTGTTCCTGATTTGTACACCATCCAGAGCCCCTAGGGCCGTGGTGGCGAACCTTTGGCACTCCAGATGTTATGGACTACAATTCCCATCAGCCCCTGCCAGCATGGCCAATTGGCCATGCTGGCAGAGAACTAGTGGGAATTGTAACCCACTGTATCTGGAATATAAGGTCCGCCTACTGACACCAAAGAAATAGAGGCTTGATATATCAAGTATGAGAAGTAAGTAAGTAAGTAAGTAAGTAAGTAAGTAAGAGTAAGTAAGTAGAAGTAGAGAGTAAGTAAGAAGTGAAGTGAAATTGCCAAGTAGAGTAAAGTAAGTAGTCCATTCTCTTGCACACATTTTCCCCAAAGCTTCACCAAGAAGTAGAAGAAGAAGAAGAGAAGAAGAAGAGTTTGGATTTATATTCCACCTTTCTCTCCTGTAAGGAGACTCAAGGTGGCTTACAAGCTCCTCTCCCCTCAACATGCTACCTTGTGAGACAGGTGGCGCTGAGAGAGGTCGGAGAGAACTGGAACTAGCCCAAAACCATCCAGCAGGAGCGTAGGGGTGCAGAAACACATCTGGTTCACCAGATGAGCCTCTACCACTCAGGTGGAGAAGTGGGGAATCAAACCCAGTTCTCCATGTTAGAATCCACCTGCTCTTAACCACTATACCACCCTGGCTCTTAACCACTACACTATGCTGTACGAGAGGTCAGTATGGAGGCCTCTTTTCCCCTCTGAGGCCTCTGCTGTCTGAAAAGCACACCAGAAGCTAACCTCAAAATAAGACATCTGGTAGACATCTTATTTGGGGTGTGTGGCCTGAAAAGAGCAAGTCACCTCTTTTTAAAACGTCACACTGGTGTCTTTTTTGACGCTGTGCAGAATAGACCTTAGCGCCTCCCTCCTGAAAAGCAATTAATCTTTTGTGAAGAAAGAACCCCAAATAAATTTGATGGAGGCCACTCAATCGCAATTAAATTATAAGCAAGAATGTGATTAAGAGCGGTTTGATTCTCCACTCCTCCACATGAGCAGCTGACTCTAATCTGGTGAACCGGGTTTGTTTCCCTGCTCCTCCACATGAAGCCTGCCTGGTGACCAGTGGTGGGATCCAAAAATTTTAGTGACAGGTTCCCATGGTGGTGGGATTCAAACAGTGGCGTAGCGCCAATGGGGCTGGGTGGGGGCAACACTGGTGGCCGAGACATTCCAGAGGCGGGACATTCAAGCCGGAGCTGGACTGTGGCAAGAGGCGGCAGCTCATGGAGTCCTTAGGCGGAAATGATATGCATGGCATGAGCTGCCTTGCAGCAGCGGTGCCCCTCCTGCTGGACTGCTTCCAGTTCTGCGCGCTACTGCGGAGAGGAGGGGCGTCACTAAGGCCAAAATCAGGTGGCAAAATCCCCAATTAGTAACCCCCTCTCGGCACACGCCAATAATTAGTCACCTACTCTCGGGAACCTGTGAGCACCTGCTGGATCCCACCTCTGCTGGTGACCTTGGGCCAGTCACAGTTCTCTCCGAACTCTTTCAGCCGCATCTACTTTACAAGGTGTCTGTTGCGGGGAGGGGAAGGGAAGGAGCGTGCAAGCCTCCTTGAGACTCTAAAAAGTAGAGAAAAAGCAGAGTATGAAAATATCCTCTCTCCTTCTTCATGATCATGCAGAGGCGGGTGGGGGCAGGGAAAGGACAAGGAAACAGGAGATTCCAGAATTACTGGATCATCTGCGTAACTCTAGTGTGCATCCCACACAGCCTCATCCAACAGCAGACTTTAATCCAGAGGTGGGATCCAGCAGGTTCTCACCAGTTCCCGAGAGTGGGTTGCTAATTATTTGTGTGTGCCGAGAGGGGGTTACTAATTGGGTCCGCTTTTCCGTTAGAAATTCCATTAGGTCCAAAAATCATGAAGCCCTGTTGTTTCCTATGTGGCTGGTGAGCGAAGGGAGAAAACGGGATAATTCTCCCTGTTGGGCTGTTTTAAAAACATGTTTTAGAAATAGGGTGAAGTTCCTTGTTTAAGGAAAGTATCCTTCTTTTGATTTCTAGAAACAAAATTAAGTATTTGAAAGTATTAAGTATTTGACAGGCAGTCAATTAGAGAAGTAATTGTTTCTGTTGGCAGTAGGCAATAAGACTTGCTATAATGAGTTTAAATGATGGACAGAAAGATACCAGCTGGAAATTAGGAAGTTTTTTGTTTACAGTAAGAGTTTTTTACAGTAACAGAGAAATTATTAATGCCACGCCCGGAATGCCAGCCGCGCCCTGTTGTGCCCTTGTAGCCCCATTGGCGCTACGCCACTGTTTGAATCCCACCACCATGGGAACCTGTGACTAAATTTTTTGGATCCCACCACTGGTTTAATCCACCCTGAAATTTTGCGGTCAGACAATGAGAGCTGAGGGAATGTGGGGTGGTTATTTATTTTATTTATTTTATTTTATTAGACTTTTATACCGCCCCATCCCCGAAGGGCTCTGGGCAGAGCACAGCATATAAAATACAATGTAAAATAGGTAAACATGTAAAAGCAGCGATAAAAATTTCCAGTTCTTATTCCAAGTATAAAAGCTCAAAAATTTAAATTTAAATTTAAGGTGGCGTCCAGCATTCCAATAATCATAGTCCCTCCCTCCCCACGGAAAAGGGAGGCATGGCGAGTCTCATTAGATGATTAGTGGCCCAGGTGTTAGGGGCCAAGGAAGGGGCACCATTAGCGGCTGGTTCCTCCAAAGGCCCAGCGGAACAACTCCGTCTTACAGGCCCTGCGGAACTCCCCAAGGTCCCTTGGGGTCGGACAGCACTGGAGAGTGTTCCACACACCAGGCTGGGGCCAAGGCCGTAAAGGTCCTGGCCTGTGTGGAGGCCAGCCGCATCACCGAGGTTAGCACATTGCCTGCGCACTTCTGTCTGAAACATGCCAGCTCTTCCCCCTTGCAGATTATGCGGTGGGCTTTGGTGGCAAGTATGGCGTGCAGAAGGACCGTCAGGACAAATCTGCCCTGGGCTGGGCACACAAAGAAGAGGTGGCCCCCCACGAGTCCCAAAAAGGTGGGTGTCCCCTTTACTCCCGGTTGGAGAAGCATACAGTGTGTGTGGTGGGCAACATCTGGAAAGAGAGAGGGGTGGGAGTGTGAATATCATGCCTTCCTGCCCTTCACTTTAGGCCAGTGGTGGCGAACCTTTGGCACTCCCGATGTTATGGACTACAACTCCCATCAGCCCCTGCCAATTGGCCATACTGGCAGGGGCTGATGGGAATTGTAGTCCATAACATCTGGGAGAAATACCAAAAAAAGGTTACGCCACCAACTTTGGAAAAAAACCCATGACTTAGTGGCAGAGAATCTGCTTTGGATTCCGAAGGTCCCCAAATGGCATCTCAGGTAGACTTGCCAACTCCGTGTGGCTTGGAGATTGGCTGAAATTACAACCAATTTCCAGACTAGGAAGATGAACTCCCCAAGCTGCTTTGTAGGGTGGACCTGTTTAAATATCCCCATCGATGTCCCTCCCCTTTCCAAATCCCACCCTCCCCAAACTCCACCCCAAATTGCCGGCTCTTCCCCCTTGCAGATTATGCGGTGGGCTTTGGTGGCAAGTACGGCGTGCAGAAGGACCGTCAGGACAAATCTGCCCTGGGCTGGGCACACAAAGAGGAGGTGGCTCCCCACGAGAGTCCCAGACAGGTGGGTGCCCCCTTTGCTCCTGGCTGGAGAATCATACAGTGTGTGTGTCTGTGTGTGTGTGTGTGCATGGTGGAGAGACATGGAAAAAGAGAGTGAGAAGAGTGTGGCCGTCATGCCTCCCGGCTCTTCACTGTTCACTGACAGCTCACTAGTAGAGGACCTGCTCTGGATTCCAAAGATCCTGGGGGCAGAAATCCCCCCAGTGCATAGGTGCCAAATTCGCGGCCCTCCAGATGTTATGGACTACAGTTCCCATAATCCCCTGCCAGCATCATGCTGGCAGGGGATTATGGGAACTGTAGTCCATAACATCTGGAGGGCCGCGAATTTGACACCTGTGCCCCAGTGATTCCAGTAAAAGACTCCTTGGCAACAGGGCTGGGAATGGAAGGCCTCAGTGTGATGGACCAGAAATGATGTGGATAGGGTTGGTCAATACTAAAAAAATTCAGAGTAAAATTCGATGGTTGGAGTATTTTTGGGGCATAAAATGAGTTTGTTATGTCTAGAATCCAGAATCACTAGCCGATTCAGATATGCCAGAAAATTCAGGGTAAAATCCAGAAAAAAATTCGGGTCTGTTTTATTATTTTTTTTGAATTTTTTAAAGTGTTTTTTTACACGTTTTGGCCTGTACCAGGGGACGCAGATTAAAGCTAGCGGCACCAAAATTTCAAGATATCGTCTAGAGACTGTCTCTGATGATTCTCCTCAAGTTTGGTGCAGGTTTGGTTCAGAGGGGGCAAAGTTATCTGACCCACTCGAAAGGGGTGCCCCATCCCCTGCATTGTTTCCAATACGGAAGCTAACAGGAGATGGGGGCTACACTTTTGAGGGTCCATAACCTTTGGACCCCTGAACCAAACTTCACCAAACTTGGGGAGTATCATATGGACCCAGTACTTGTATGATACCCTGAAATTTTGGTGACCACAACCTCTAAAACTGTGCACCCCCCTCACAGTCACCCAAAGAAATTCCCAGATTCTGTGCTCTGTAGTGGCTTGGAGCTGGCTCCCATTGCAGCCAATGGGAAATTTCTTTGTGGAGGGGGCTGTGGAGTGCACATTTCTCATGGTAAACTACCAAAAAAGCTTTCAGGGTGTCTTCAGGAGAGTCTCTTCATGACACTATCCCAAGTTTGGTGACCATTGCTTCAAAGGGGTTTCAATGTTATGGAGTCAGGGTCCATCTCCCACTTGCCCCCCATAAGCAAAGGATTCACTCAAACCTGGATGGTGTCATTCAGAGACTTTCTCCTGAAGATACCCTGGAATGTTTTGTGACTGTACCATACTGATAAATGTGCACCCCACAGCCCTCCACCGAGAAATTCCCCATTGACAGCAATGCCAGAAGTCACTGCAGAGCACAGAGATCTTGGGCAAATGTTTGGGGGTGCCCTGCAGGGGTGCATTTTTAGACATATCAGCACACAAAATATCAGGGTATACCATCAGGAGACTGTCCTGTTGACACCCCCCCAAGCTTGGTGCAGGTTGGTTTTGGGGGGGGCAAAGTTATGGACCCTCAAAATGGTAGCCACCATCCTCTCCCTTAGCTCCCATTGGAAACAATGGGGGGGATAGGGGACCCTCTTTGAGGGTCCATAACTTTGGCACAGCCCCCTGAACCAAACTGCACCAGAACTGGGGGTGTCATCATGGGACTAGTCTCCTGGATGATACCCTGAAATTCGGTGCTCCACTAGCTTTAAAAATTCTCGGTTTTCATGTTTCAATCCGCTCTTGCACATGAAGCCTGCTGGAGGTGAGGTGAGCAGGTGAAACCACTCAAACCAGCATTTTTAAAGCTAGTGACTATGAACTTTACTAGGGCCCATCATCAGGAGACTGTCCTGATGATACCCCTAAAAGAGATTTAGTGCAGTTTGGTTCAGAGGGAGCCAAAGTTATGGACTCTCAAAATGTGTAGCCCCATCCCCTATCAGCTCCCATTGGAAACAATGGGGATGAGTTGCACCCCTTTTGAGGGTCCATACCTGAACCATTGAATCTGCCTGCCAAACTTGGTGGAGGCAACATCAGGACAGTGCACCTGATGATACCCCTGATAATTTGGTGCCCGATACATCTCACCAAATGCGTCCCCTGCAGGCACCCCCAGAAATTATGCCCAAGATTCATTTGTTCTGCAGTGACTTAGCTGTGCCATTATTCTTGCTGTCAATGCGGGAATTTCTGAGTGAGAGGAGCTGTGAGGTGCACATTTCTGAAGGTATGGGTCACAAAACTTTCAGGGTTATCTTCAGGAGAGTCTCCTGGATGACTACCATCCAGGTTTGGGGAAGTTTGCTTTAGGGGGGTTTAATTCTATGGGACCCAAAAATGGTAGGTCCCATCTCCCACTGCCTGGGAAGTAAAGTTCCCCAAACCTAGATGGTGTCAATCCAGTCAGACTCTCCTGAAAAGATACCCTAGAAAGAGATTTAATGGTGGTTTACCATGAAAAATGTGCACTCCAGCCAGCCCTCTATCAGAAATTCCCTATTGACAGCTTAATGCAGCTAAGTCACTGCAGCAGAACAATCTTGTGCTGCAGGGGGTGCATTTGTACTCAGATGTATTGGTACCAATATTTTCAGTGTTATCATCAGGAGACTTTACCTCTGATGATGCCCTCCAAGGATTTGGTGCAGTTTGAGATTTCAGGGGGGCCAAAGTTATGGACCCTCAAAAGGGTAGCCTCATCTCCTGGGTTCCCATTGGAAAGAATGGGGGATAGGGACACCCCTTTGGGGGGTCCATAACTTTGGCCCCCCTAAACCAAACTGCACCAAACTTGGAGGGTATCATCAGGACAGTCTCCTGATGATACCCTGAAAGAGATTTGAGATGCCGATATGTTTAAAAATGCGCCCCCTGCAGGCCAAAACGTGAAAAAACACCAAAAAATAAAAACGCAATTCGGCTGGTGATCCGAATCCCATGGATTCGGATCTGTTAAGATTCGGACAGCTCAGATTCGGACCCTGCTCGTCCGAATCCATCCGAATCCATGCAGATTCGGTAAAAATCCAGATTCGGACTGTCCGAATCTCCAACCCTAGATGTGGAGATAGTCAAAGGTGCCAAGCTTGGGTTGAGCCTGTGTGCAAAATTGGTCCCTCCTTGAAGCTGCTGACATGATAGTGATCCGCTGGGGCCCTGAAATGGAACCCGTCGAGTGCAATTGGTTGCTCATATGTGTCCCGTAATGGATCCCTCATTTGTTTCTCAGATTATGCAAAGGGCTTTGGAGGCCGCTATGGGGTGCAGAAGGACAGAGTGGACAAGGTAAGATCTGAGCTATGATGTGGGGATAGGGAGTGGGAGGGTGCACCTAGGGATATACCTCCATCTAAGACAGTGGTGGTGAACCTATGGCACTCCAGATGTCCATGGACTACAATTCCCATCAGCCCCTGTCAGCATGGCCAATTGGGATGGGAATTGTAGTCCATGAACATCTGGAGTGCTATAGGTTCACCACCATGGGACCCTTGTACCTGAGAGACCGCATTACCCCATATGTCCTTACTCGGCCTCTGCGCTTGGCAGAGGCCAATTTGCTGGTGGTTCCTGGCCCCTCAATGCGGCAGGCCTCCACATGGGCCAGGACCTTTACGCCGTGGCCCCGGCCTGGTGGAACACTCTTCCTCCCGCTGTCCGGGCCCTGCGGGACCTTGGTGAATTCCGCAGGGCCTGTAAGACTGAGTTGTTCCACCAGGCCTTTGGAGTGTCCAGTCGCTGAGGTGCGCCCCCCTCCCCCCTTCTTTGCTTTGCTCCTTGGCTCTTTTGCCCCTATCTTTTATAATTTATTTTTGCATATTTATTGTTATTTTTAGGGAGGAGTCTGGCCGCTCCCTCCTTTTTGGGGAGGTTTTAAAGGAATTGGGTTACGGGCCACCATTATTATTGTTACTGTTTTGACCGCTGTTTAAATGGTTTAAATGGTTTTAATGGTTTTTAGTATATATGGTCACTATTGTGACCCTTGTTATATATTGTATACAGATAGTGTTGTGCACCGCCCAGAGCCCCTTGGGGATTTAAATTTAATTTAAATAATAAATTTAAATAATAAATAATTTAAATAATAAATAAAAAAATAATTTAAATAATAAATTTAAATAATAAATAATAAATGTAAATAATAATTTAAATAATAAATAAATACATTTAAATTTAAATAATAAATAAATAAAAATAAATAAGACCTTGGAGAGCAGCTGCCAGTCTGACTAGACAAAACTGACCCTGATGACCCGATAGTCTGATTCAGTTTAAGGCTTCGTCATATGTGTTCACCTTGGGACATGCTCTGGAGAGCAAGAATGGGTCGGTTAAAGCTTAACCTGATGAACAGCCTGATATTTCAGAAATCTAAGGAGGGCAGTGAAGCTTACTGACTAGATTTGTCCCTGGCTCTGTCATTGCACATTTCCCATGTTCCCCTTCATCATAATTCAGAGGCATAGCAAGTGGGAAAAACACCTGGTGCACTGATGCATCCACCCCGCCCCGAAATGCCCCCGCCCTGCCCCGGAACGCCCTTGCCACACCCCCACAGGGGCGCACACCCAGTGCATCGTGCACCCCCCTGTCCCCTTGGAGCTACGCCTCTGTCATAATTGTGCTATCAATGTGTCTGCAAGTTTTAATTAGTACCTGTAACGAACCAGTAAAGTCCAGTCAAAAGTTCTTTATTGAGCTGGCATTCTTAGTCGGAAACAGGCAATGCGGGAACTGAAACCCCGACCCCGCTCAAATGCTTATACAGAGCAACAGACAGGCTCCCGCCCAAAAGAGCATAAACAAGGCAGGATTTCACACAGAGTTTCACATCAGGCAAGCAAGCAAGTGAAAGATAACCAAAACAGTAAAATTCCCCTTCCCGGGCGTTGAGCCAAAAACCTCCGGCGAGAACCTTTCCAAGGTCGGACTACACACACACACCCCGACCTTACAGCACCCTGAGGAACATGGGTGGATCCAGTCACTGACCAGTCTTAGATGTGCTCAGCTTCGCCGTGAAGCTTCCGAGCATGCCCGGCTGACTGCAGCTGCATGAGTAGGGATGCGCACAAATCAGCAAGGATGCAGCGGTGCCAAAGATAACTGAATTGCAGGAAGGGGGCCTTTTTGGCCTGTCCTTGCGTGCCCTTTGAAAGCATAGAGGATGTGGTGAAACGGTCCGCTTGAGGCCCCATTTCTGCCTGTGTTGGAGGTCCAGAAGTCCCATGGCTATCCCAACTCACTCATAGGCGTAATGCCCATTGGGCAAGGTGGGCAGCTGCCCAGGGCATCACCTTGTGGGGGGCATAAAAATGCAGAGTTCGTTTTTGGGTATTTTTAGTGGTTTTCCATTTATGGCCTGCAGGGGGTGCAGTTTTTAGGCTAGTGACACCAAACTTTCAGCGTATCATCAGGAGCCTGTCCTTATGCTACCCCCCAAGTTTGGTGAGGTTTGGTTCATGGAGTCCAAGGTTATGGACTCCCAAAGGGAGTGCCCCCATTGTTTCCAATGGGAGCTAATAGGAGACGGGGGCTACAGTTTTGAGGGTCCATAAATTTGACCCCCCTGAACCAAACTGCACCAAACTTGGGTGGCCCCATAAGGACAGTTTCCAGATGATGCCCTGAAATCTTGGTGCCAATATATCCAAAGATGCACCCCCTGCAGACCCAATTTTCCCAAAAATCCCAGAAATTTGCCCAAAAATCTTTGTTCTGCATTGAGTTTTCTGTACTGCTGTCAATGGAGGTTGCAGGCTGGGGGGCACATTTCTGAAGGAAAAGTCTCAAAACTTTCGGGGTCTCATCAGGAGACTGCCCTAATGATACCCCCCAGGTTTGGTGCAGTTTGGTTCAGGGGGGCCAAAGTTTTTTTTAATTGCTTTATTGAGTTTAATCACAATATACAATAAGCAAAAAAATTATATATATAAATACACAAAAAAGACAATAACAAATTATGTTTACATAATCAAAAACATTACAATATATATATTTATATATACATATATGCATATGAGGGGACATAAAAGGTGGAAAAAGAGAGTGTGCATATATAGTATATTAAATAAAAAAACAAAAAAACCAATCAAACAGACAAAAACCAAGAAACGAATAACGAAAACAGACTTCCAGCTAGTAAAACTTGGGATACATAATCTAGTGTCTTAATTGCTTTGGTGCATCTCAACTTTTTATTTCTATATCGTTTTAAATTAAAATTACAGTGATTCTAGCTTACAGGTTACAGGTTGTCACAGTATTTATATATTACTTAATCCAGTGTTGTATTAAAAAAAATGTCCTCTTGGTTAACTACATATAAATTAGCCATTATGATCTGAAGAAAAACAAAGGGAAAAAGAGAAGGAATTATAGTGAAAAATCTATGTACAGTCACTATTTACAGAATATACAGTATTATACAATTTTATACTTATTCCTTTACCAAAAATCACAAATCATATTTCATACCTTTATATTCTAGCTGAAAATAATCAATTAAAGGTTTCCAATTCCTCTCAAATATCTCTAAATTCTGTTGCCTCATAATTGACGATAGCTTATCAATATTCAGGAAGTTTAACATTTTGGAAAGCCAATCTTTCCCGTTTGGTACATCCGGTGCTTTCCACAATTTAGCATATACCATTCTGGCCGCAGTTATCATATACAGCAAGATTTTTTCATGTTCTTTGTGTACATTTTTAGGTAACATGTTTAGTAAAAAACATTGTGGAAGAAGGTCCACTTTATATCCAAGAATACCATTTATTAAACTGGATATCTCTATCCAATACTTCTTTGCCCAAGTACAATTCCACCAAAGGTGTAAGAAGGTACCAGTAGATTTTTTACATTTCCAGCAAAGTTCCGATACATCTTTGTACATTTTTGCTAGTTTACTGGGATATAAGTACCAACGGTACAGCATCTTAAGATAGTTTTCTTTCAAATCTGAACATAAAGTAAACTTTCTATTTCTTTTCCAAGTATTAATCCATGTATCTAGATTAATTGTTTCCCTTAAGTCCTGAGACCATTTAATCATGGTCTCTTTGACAAGTTCATCTTCCGTTTCCCTGTTTAGAAGGGTCATGTGCATTTTCTTAATCAGGAAATGATTTTCGCCACATAGATTTAACCATAGTTCCGAATCTGTTTTTTCAAAACCTTTTTTCAAGTCCACATGGAATTTTCCTTTCAATTGATGATATAAGTACCATTGACATTATTTTCCCTGTATCAGGATATCATGTCTTTCTTTCAGTTTACATAGGGGGGCCCAGGGGGGCCAAAGTTATGGACCCTCAAAACTGTAGCCCTCATCTCCTATTAGCTCCCATTGGAAACAATGGGGGATGGGGGCACCCCCTTTGGGAGTCCATAACTTTGGACTCCTTGAACAAAACCTTACAAAACTTGGGGAGTGGCATAAGGACAGTCTCCTGATGATACGCTGGAATTCTGGTGCTGATATGTCTAAAAATGCACCCCCTGCATGCACCAATGTCCTGGTGCAAAAAAAATTGGTTGTGGTGGAGTGGCCGCCCATTGGGGGGGGGGTGGTCCAACTCAGGTTTTTCCCAGGGCTACAGTTTGCCTCGTTACACCCCTGAACTCACTGCTTGGGGATCCATCTTTGCTCAGTAGTTCCGCCACCTGGATGGTGAGGGGAAGACCCAAAGGAGCCTTTGGCTCGACACTGCAGCTGTCGACAGTCTCCCACCTGTTGGCTTCTCTTTGCAGAGTGCTGCCGGTTTCAGTGAAATGGAAGCCCCGACCTCCTCGTATGAGAAGACCAAACCCGTGGAGGCTGGTGAGTCTTCTCCTGCATGAACTTGGCACAATTTTGTGAGTGAATTCATTGGGCGGATGTCATGTGGAATCCACCAGTTGCGATTCCCATGGAGGGAGGTCCACCACACAAATACATGAATCATGGAGGTGTAACCTCTATCTGTGGGTTCTGTGGGGCAGAACTTAGAATGAGTTTGCAACA
Organism: Sphaerodactylus townsendi; assembly: GCF_021028975.2. Taxonomy (NCBI): domain Eukaryota; kingdom Metazoa; phylum Chordata; class Lepidosauria; order Squamata; family Sphaerodactylidae; genus Sphaerodactylus; species Sphaerodactylus townsendi. Next base: position 3,350,098 of record NC_059430.1, on the reverse strand, counting down.
ACAAATTTTAAAAACAAAATGGTTTACTTTCTTCACATATAACATCAAACATCAACATTTAACATCACACTTCAAGGTCCTGTTCAGGTTGCATTTTCAAGTCCTAATATTTATAGTCTACTGATACTGCCAAGTCCAGTTCTTCTTTGCAAGTGGGTTGGCTCCTGAAGACTCCAAGGGCTGGGTGAACAGGATTCAACATGATGAAGGTTTCCAGGAGAACTCTCACCCATTACAACCACAAAAAGAAACCCTGAAACAACAAACTCCAATATTTACAACATAGCAAAAACAAACAACTCCCTTCCCACTAGTTCCCAACAATATTGCAGTTACCTTAACAAGGTGTTCAGGGCTTATACCAACCAAGGTCCGAGTCTGGTAGCCTCGTCTCCTCCAAACTACATGAGCTCTGCAGCCTCCTGCTGCTTTGAGTCTCCACCCCTTTCTGGGTCAACCCATTCTGAGCATGGGGGTTACAGAGGCAGCGAAGATCATCCGCTCAAGCCTTCTGCAGAGGAGAAGTGGGCGGCCAAGAGGCGTGGCTTTGATGCCTCATCTCCCGTATGTCCTTCTCCTGGAGGCTGCCCCATTGTAGCTTCCCGAAATTTCAAACTGATCTCCAAACAACCAAGATCAGCTCCCCTGGAGAAAATGACGGCCTTGTAGGGTGGGTTCTATGGAATTACAGCTGATTGAGGTCCTTCCCAAACCCCAACTGCCCTCCTTAAGCTCCGTCCCTCAGATGACCAAATGTTTCTGCTCCCCAACCCAGAGATGGCAACCCCACCTGCTTTCTGTTTTAGCATCCTCCAGCAGCAGGCCAAAATATCTCTTTCTACCCCAGCTTCTGGGGGTGGTTCCATCTTTTTAAAGCTGCTGTTGTGGTTGTCTTCTAGCCTGAGGACTTTTCATATAATATCCCCATCAGCTGCGGAATGTTTTATGCTGTTTTGATGCCCCTGGCTTGTTTTGATGCTGCTGTTTTATCACTTTAGTAGCTCATTTTAACTTCAGCGAGGCAGCCTGGAACTCAGGAGGAGGCCTCTTAGAAGCGGCAAGTTGAGAAATTTCATTATCTATTCATTGTTCATTCATTCATTCATTCATTCATTCATTCATTCATTCATTCATTCATTCATTCATTCATTCATTCATTCATTCATTCATTCACAAACATAGAAAATGTTGACAGAGAGAAAATTTTCTCTCTTTCTCACAATACTAGAACCAGGGGGCATCCATTGAAAATGCTGGGGGGGGGAAGAATAGGGACTAATCCAAGGAAATACTTCTTCACACAACGTGTGAATTTGGTGTTTGGAATAACCTGCCACAAGAGGTGGTGAGTGACACTCACCTGGACTAAGCTTTAAAAGGAAACTCAGACCAGATTTTATGGAGGAGAAGTCGCATCTCCTGGCTACCAGTCTTGATCCTCCTTGATCTGAGATTGCAAATGCCTTAACAATCCAGGTGCTCGGGAGCAACATGCCTAGCATGAGGCGCTGGCCATTGCTTTCACCTCCTGCATTGAGAGCTTCCAGAAAGGCACCTGGTGAGGTACTTCGCAGCAGATAGCAGAGCTGGACTACAGATGGTTCAAGATCTGGATCACTTGTGAGCCTAGTTCTTCTTATGTTTGCTATGTATTCTTATACATGCATATCAGACGCATACATTACATACATACTTGTGAGCCATTAAAAGCCAAGAAGTGGTTGCCTGATTGTTCTAACATCTAAGTCAGTGGTTCTCAACCTTCCTAATGCCATGACCCTTTAATACAGTTCCTTATGTTGTGGTGACCCCCAACCCTAACATTAATCCATTTTACAGATGGAGAACACTGATGCAGAGAGTCTTAGGCGACCCCTGGGAAAGGGTTGTTCGACCCCCAAAGGCACAGGTGTCAAACTCATGCCCCTCCAGATGTTCATGAACTACAATTCCCATCAGTCCTTGCCAGTATAGCCAATGCTCATGTTGGGAGGGACTGATGGGAATTGTAGTTCATGAACCTCTGGAGGGCCACGAGTTTGACACCCCTGCCCTAAGGGGTCCCAACCCCCAGGTTGAGAACCACTGATCTAAGTGGGAGTTGACCAATCATTTTCCTGGCTTTGGGGCGGGGGGGAAGGGGAAATGGGGTACTTCCACCCTTCCCTTCCCCTCAGTGATTCCCCCCTCCTGATTTAGCTTCTGGAGGTGCCAGCAGCCTGAAACAGCGCTTTGAGAACATGGCCAAGTCAGCCGATGAAGAGAACCGGAAGCGAGCAGAGGAGGAGCGAACACATCGCCAGGCCCAAGAGCGGCGGGAGCGCCAGGCGGCTCAAAACCAGCAGAAGGTGAGTTCTGTGTATCTATGCCAGGCATCCACACCTTTTGTGTTCTGATAGAGGGTGGTGGGCGCAGCCCCAAAATGGCTGCCTCAGAAGGTGGAGTCATTCACAAAATGGCTGTCCCAGAAGGCAGAGTCATTCACAAAATGGCTGCCCCTGCAGGCAGAGTCATTCACAAAATGGCTGCCCCAGAAGGTGGAGTCATTCACAAAATGGCTGCCCCAGAAGGCAGAGTCATTCACAAAATGGCTGCCCCAGAAGGTGGAGTCATTCACAAAATGGCTGCCCCAGAAGGCAGAGTCATTCACAAAATGGCTGCCCCAGAAGGTGGAGTCATTCACAAAATGGCTGCCCCTGCAGGCAGAGTCAGTCCCAAAATGACTGTCGCAGTCTACCTTCAGTCACACAGTAAAGATCCTTGTCTTGTGGTGCCAGCTGCTGCCAAAACAATATTCCTAAAAATCTGCACAGCCAATCAAATCACCACTGGCCAGCCAATAGCCTTGGCAAGCAAAAACTTACCTGGTATTGCCTACTTTCTAAAAAATGCTTGATGGATACCAGGAATGGTGTCAATTCGTACCTCATCTATGCAATCATGTTTTATTTAACAATTCAACAGATGTAGCACAATCAAGTTATTTTAAAGAAAACTCTTTAGTTTGGAGAGGAGACGTCTGAGGGGGGATATGATTGAAGTCTATAAAATTATGCATGGGGTAGAAAATGTGGACAGAGAGAAATTTTTCTCTCTTTCTCACAATACTAGAACCAGGGGGCATCCATTGAAAATGCTGGGGGGAAGAATTAGGACTAATAAAAGGAAAAAACATTTCTCTTCACGCCTAGCGTGTGATTGGTGTTTTCAGAATTATGCTGCCAAAAGAGGTGGTGATGGCCCACTAACCTGGATAGCTTCTTAAAAGGGGTTTGGACAACAGATTTGTGGAGGAGAAGCTCGATTTATGGCTACCAATCTTAACTCCTCACTCAGTCTCCAGATTGGACTGTCAATGCCTTGGCAGACCAGGTGATCGGGAGCAGCAGCCGCAGAAGGCCATTGCTTTCACCTCCTGCATGTGAGCTCCCAAAGGCACCTGGTAGGCCACTGTGAGTAGCAGAGAGCTGGACTAGATGGACTCTGGTCTGATCCAGCTGGCTTGTTCTTATGTTCTTATGTTCTTAAATGTTTCATTAATGCAGTGACTATTTGTTGGCTGGGAGATGCATGGTTTCACTTTGAACCTGGAACAAATGAATAAACATCAATTATCTCCCTTAGAGATGAAGGGTTGTATTTTGAAAAGACTGAATGTTTTAAGGGAGCATTCAGTCACGAGGCAGCACTGTGATTTCTGGGTTACGGCATTGCTTTTATTCCAACAAAGAGGTTTGAATCTCCTTGGGGCTGTTTAAAATAACGCCTGCTCACAGTTGTGTGTCAGCGACCACCACACTTCACAATTGCACCAATGACTCCATTGTGTTGACATGAAAAAGAATGAGATGAGGAAGTTTTGTTGAGAGCTGCTGTTATTTACTGACGCACGTTATTTTGTGGGGAACACCGGGATGAAAAATGGCGGAAGGCTAGTAGCCCTAAACAGTAAAGAGTTCTGTATGGTGGGATCCCAAAAATTTACCCAAGTGGCTGGTTCCCTCGTAGTCTCCCCCTCAGTACCAAGGGGGCAGAGGCGTACCTAGGCAAACCTGAGCCCTGGGCAAAACCTGAGTTGGATGCTCCCCCCCATGGGCATCCAATCAAAAGAAGGATACTTTCCTTAAACAAGGAACTTTACCATATTTCTAAAACTTGTTTTTAAAACAACAGCCCAACAGGGAGGAGTATCCCGCTCACTACCTTTGCCAACCAGCCACATAGGAAACAACGGAGACTTGATGATTTTTTGGACCCTGGTGGAGTCTCTAACTTGAAAAGCGGACCCAATTAATTCACCCCTCTCGTACACAATGCAAATAATGAGTAACCCACTCTCGGGAACTGGTGAGAACCTTCTGGATCCCACCTCTGAGTAGGATCCCAAAAGGATTAGTGTCTCAGAGGAATCAGCCGAACAACCAGATCTCTTTCCTTCCCTCAGGAATGGCAGAGACAACAAAGGAGCAAGCGCCTGGAGATTTCCACCTCAGCCTGTCAAGGTGTGCCCAGAGGTCAGCTTGCCACCTGTGCCAACAAAATACCAGGTAGGAAGAAGGCTACCCCACTACACATGCAGCCTTCTGCTTGAGAAAACAGTATTTTTTTTTGGGGGGGGGGATCCAATGAAACAGTTCCATCCAACAGGTGCACAGGGCAAGGGCCTTGCAGAAGGTTGGAAGATACTGGGATGGAGCACCTCTTGAGCTTGTGCATGTGGGAGGTTAAGAGCTCATTAGCATCTAATATGGAGGTGTACCGGGTTTGATTTCCTCGTTCTACCACTTGGAGCACCATGTGAGGCCTATCACAGGAATTCAGATTAGCCTCTGTACTTTCCACACCTTCGCCAGTTGGGTGTGACCTTAGGCTAGTCTGCAGCTGAGATCTCTCAGCCCCACCCACCTCACAGGGTGTTTGTTGTGAGGGGGGAAGGGCAAGGAGATTGTCAGCCCCTTTGAGTCTCCTGCAGGAGAGAAAGGGGGGATATAAATCCAAACTCTTCTTCTTCTTCTTGGTCCACATCCTTGCATCTGGCAAAGCAATCTCCTGGCTATACAAAGTTCATGCCATGGCAGAGTTGCTGATCACCTGAGCACTAGAAGAGTTGTTGCCACTAGAAGAGTTGTTCCCATCCTTGCCCGCCCTGCAGACAGCAGGGCGGACGCATCCATGTTTCTTTATGCCGGAGTAAAAGGTAAAAAAAATCCCAATATATACAGTGTTAGCTTTATTTTAAATGTCAAAAATTATTTGTGGCTCCAAGTGTTTTCTTTTCCCGTGGAAAACGGGTCCAAATGGCTCTTTGAGTGTTAAAGGTTCTCTACCCCTGCTCTAATCAATGAACTGAAAAGATTTTCAGGATATGAGCTTTCTAGAGTGAAAACCTCCTTCATCAGATACCTGACAAAGGAAACTTTGACTTGCAAATATTCATATCCTCATAAGTTGCTATTGGACTCAAATCTGGCCATTTGGCTTCAGACCTGTCTGTCTGTCTGTCTGTCTGTCTTTACATTCCCATCCTTTACAACATGGCCACCCTCTGAAACCAAGCTAGAACATGTCTTACTTCTGCCATTCTTATTATTAGTTTGGTTTTTGCGAGGATTTTTTAAAATCTGAGAGAGCAATCAAAACTGGCCTGTGTCCCCTTAGCTGGATCCTCAGAGAGATGTAGAGGGAAGCAAAGGGATCCATAGGTAGAGACAAGTGGGATCTCCCAAACCTTCACCTTTGCTCTCCTCCCTTCATAGACCGATTAGGACAATTAGCTATTTTTAAAGAGAATGAAGTGAGGGGAAAGGGGGAACGGACCCGTTGCCTCCTGTAGCTGCGCTTGCTTCTCTCTGGCCATTGTCCCAAATGTTCAGCCGCTAGAGGCTGCCTGACGTTGCCAGGATCCTTACATTTAACAGAGAAGATTCTCAGTGGTGCCTGGAGAGGTCGCAAGCCGAAGCTCAGCTTCCCAAAGCTTGTCAGGCCGTGTCAAATGTGGTGGCGGAAAGTTCCGTCACGTCACAGTCGACTCACGGCTACTCCACACTGTCTTCAAGGCAGGAGATGTTCAGAGGTGGTTTGCCAGTGCCTGCCTCCAAGTAGTGATGTGGGACTGCCTTGGTGGTCTCCCCTCCAAATACCAACCAGGGTGGACCCTGCTTAGCTTCTGAGATCTAACAAGCTTTGATTAGCTTGTGACCTTGGGCTAGTCACAGTTCTTCTGAGCTCTCTCAGCCCCACCCACCTCCCAGGGTGTTTGTTGTGAGGGGGGAAGGGCAAGGAGATTGTAAGCCCCTTTGAGTTTCCTACAGGAGAGAAAAGGGGGATATCAATCCAAACTCTTCTTCTTCTAGCATGAGCCATCCAAGTCAGGGCCGGTCAAATGTAGCCTCCCTAAAACGAAACAAAACAATCCAGGTTGCCCCAACTCCCTTTTTGGCCACTGTCCGTGAGAAGTCACAAGGCTAGATGAAAGCCATCCTGTGACCCTTGTGGTTGTTCTCAGTGGTGGGATTCAAATAATTTAACAACCAGTTCTGGTGGTGGGATTCAAATAATTTAACAACTGGTTGTATACAAGTGCCATTTTAACAACCGGTTCTGCCAAAGTGGTGCAAACCTACTGAATCCCACCACTGGTTGTTCTTCACCTGATGTTCAGGGAGCAGCAGAGGATGAAGAGGACCAGCCTCCCGCTCTTCCCCCACGCCTTCTGGATTTGGATGAAGATGACCGTGACCCGTCCACAACCCCACCCGTGCAACCCCCTCCCTCCCCTGAGATGGAAGATGGTGGCCATGATTACGAGGACGTCTCGGGGGGCCCGAGCCACTGGGAAGAACCCCCAGACATCCAGGAGGAAGATAGCATGGGGGACTACGAAGAGATGCCGGGCCCCCCAGGGAACAAGGGGCTCGTCTATGACAACATTGCTGACCAGGCTGAGGACTATGAGGAGATCCCCACCTATGAGGAAGTGCCCCCTGCAGGTGAGTGGAGGGGAAGCCGTCACTGATGGGGGGGGGCCAGTATGCCAACTCCTTGTTGGGAAATTCCTGGAGATTTTGAGGGCGGAGCCTGGGGAGGGTCAGGGTTTTGGGAGGAGGGGGGGCTCAGCGGGGTAAAACTCCATAAAGTCCACCTTCCAAAGCAGCCATTTTATTTATTTCTTTATTAAAAGTATTTATACCCCTGCCATTCTACAGCTATATTCAAGGTGGCTTACAAAAAACCGCAATAAAATATAATAGCAGCAGTGGCGTAGGAGGTGAAGAGCTCGTGTATCTAATCTGGAGGAACCAGGTTTGATTCCCAGCTCTGCCGCCTGAGCTGTGGAGGCTTATCTGGGGAATTCAGTTTAGCCTGTGCACTCCCACACACGCCAGCTGGGTGACCTTGGGCTAGTCACAGCTTCTCGGAGCTCTCTCAGCGCCACCTACCTCACAGGGTGTTTGTTGTGAGGGGGGAAGGGCAAGGAGATTGTCAGCCCCTTTGAGTCTCCTAAAGGAGAGAAAGGGGGGATATAAATCCAAACTCTTCTTCTTCTTCTCTAATACAATAACAATAAAGCCAAGAACAATAAAACCGAACACAATACAATAAATTCAAACCATATCATTTTTTAAAAAGTTACTGTATAACATACCTATGAAACCTAAAACGTGGCTTGCTGAAATCTAGGTGTTAAAAGCTGTTCAAAATAAAAGCTGTTCGTTTGATGATGAAAGGAGAGCAAGGAAGGAGCAGACCGGGGTTCCGCAGGAAGAGGGTTCCAAAGTCTGGGTGCCACCACCAAGAAGGGTGTCTTGCAGGACCCTACCAGACGTACAAATAGGATGGAGAGATAATTCTTCCTTGGATTATCTTAGTAAACGGGCAAGAATCCCGGAGTGCTCTTGGTAGTCTGGAGTTCAGTTGTAATTCTAGGACACAGGTGTCAAACTCGCGGCCCTCCAGATGTTATGGACTACAGTTCCCATCATCCCCTGCCAGCATTATGCTGGCAGGGGATGACGGGAACTATAGTCCATAACATCTGGAGGACCATGAGTTTGACACCTGTGTTCTAAGAGGTTTCCAGGTTTCACCTGCAGGTTGGCAACTTTGATGAGAGCCAAGCAGAGACTTCAATCTACAATCCAAGTCTGCAGCTATTGGAGGTTCGGGCAGCTTGGCTCGGACTGAAAGATCCTTAGGGAAGCTGGTTGCCGGAGCTGCGCAGGTTTGGCTCAATTCTGGGAGGCTGCATAGAATCCCCGTGATTCTCCCCTGGACTGAACGAGGGAAAGCCCAGGGAGCAAATTAGATGACTTGATAATGTATTGGATGCAGGACCGAGGCTCATATCTTGAAAAGTTTATTTCTTTAAACCAGAGGCGTACCGGCAAAAAATGGCGCCTGGGGCAAGACCAGAGTTTTCCGCCCCCCTCCATGACACCCGAGGGAAGACCTGGTTACTCCTGCGGCAAGGCGCCCGGTGGGCCCGAAGTTAGCAAGCCAAAAATTGCCTTAGATGTCCTTGTAAACTAGGAGGCTTGCTGATTGTATTGCCAAAGTAATCTCTACGAGGACTGGGGCAATCTGTGGCAACCTCTCCACGGTGGGCAGACTGCTTATAGGAGATAGAAGACTGAGTACAACCCGTGCACCTGTTGTAAGACTGAGTATGGATGTTTGATTCAATCAGTTCTTTCAGGTTGTCAAATTTTTCCAGCTACATTTTTAAAACTGCTAAGAATTTCCTGTAGAGAAGCTGCTGCAAGGATACAAAGTGATTGCAAATCAGGCTCAGGATTAACTAACTGTTCATTAGACATGGAGACAGGTTCAAAGTTAGAAGCAAGGTCCTTCTCAGGATTAATGGGGGAATTAACCCCTTGCTCTCCCGCATAGCCAGGAGCATGATTAATGGGTGTGTTTGTTGTTCCATGCTCTTCCACGGGAGATATTGTGACACTGTGGTCCACTGGGCAGTTTGAGTCTGTCTGAAGCAATGTGAAGCGGTTGGAGACGGGCACTGCAAATTCCAACCCAGCCGAATTGGAGATGGTAGAATTTCCTCCAACAAGGAAGCCAGGGGCGTAACGAGGCGAACTGTAGCCCTGGGCAAAACCTGAGTTGGATGCCCCCCCCCCCCATGGGCGACCATTCCACCATGACCAATTTTTTTTGCACCAGGACATTGGTGCCTAAAGGGGGTGCATTTTTAGACATATCAGCACCAAAATTCTTTGCTGAGGAGATGGGGGCTACCCTTTTGAGGGTCCATAACTTTGGACCCCCTGAACCAAACTGCACCAAACTTGGGAGGTAACATCATGACAGTCTCCAGATGATACCCTGAAATTTCGGTGCTGATATGTCCAAAAAATGCACCCCCTGCAGGAACATCCCTGAAATTTGCTCAAGAATCTTTGTTCTGCATTGAGTTTTCTGCATTGCTGTCAATGGGGGTTGCAGGCTGGGGGAGGGGCACATTTCTGAAGGCACAGTCTCAAAACTTTCAGGGTCTCATCAGGAGACTTCCCTAATGATACCCCCCAGGTTTGGTGCAGTTTGGTTCGGGGGGGGCAAAGTTATGGACCCTCAAAACTGTAGCCCCCATCGCCTATTAGCTCCCATTGGAAACAATGGGGGATGGGGGCACCCCCTTTGGGAGTCCATAACTTTGGACTCCCTGAGCCAAACCTCACCAAACGTAGGGGGTAGCATAAGGACAGGCTCCTGATGATACGCTGATAATTTGGTGCCGCTAGCCTAAAAACTGCGCCCCCTGCAGGCCAAAAATGGAAAACCACTAAAATACCCCAATAATAATATCTTGGAATAACGTGCTGGAATTGCCTGCAAGCAATAATATCCTGGAATATTATTCTGGAAGCATAAATAGCGAACCTCATAGCAGCAAAGTCCTTATAAGCCAAGACGGCAACAAATTGCAAATAAATGAATGAATATATAATCGGATGTTAAAGTCAATTGGCAGCAAGTCCGATGAAGCAATCACTTGATACAACTGGGGTGAAGTTCCTCCAGAGAACCAGTTATCAGACCAGAGAAGAGTGAATAGGTGGGCTATTGGACACCATCTTTCCAGAAGCACTTTGATTAAATTCCTGGCTGCAGAGTCCCAGACAGAAGGTGCGGCTGACTAAAGGTCACTGTGCATCGTGGATCCATGGAGTTGGAAGGGGCCATGGAGGCCATCTAGTCCAACCCCCTACTCAATGCAGGATCAGCCTAGAGCATCCCTGACCGGTGTTTATCCAGTTGCTGCTTGAAGACTGCCAGTCTTTCAGCCGATTCCACTGCTGAACTACTCTCACTGTAAAAAAAAAATCCTAATGTCCAGTCGGAGCCTTTCCCCCCATAACTAACACCCATTATTGCAAGTCCTCTCCTCTGCTGCCAACAGGAACAGCTCCCTGCCCTCCTTTAAGGGACAGCCGTTCAAATACTTCAAGAGTCGAATCATGCCCCACCTCGACCTCCTCTTCTCCAGACTGAACATTCCCGAGCCCCTCAGCTTTTCCGCCCAGGGCTGGGTCTCCGGGCCCCCGATCATCCCCATCGCTCTCCTCTGCACCCGCTCCATTCTGCCCACATCCTTTTTGAAATGTGGTCTCCAGAACTGCTTACAGTACTCCTGGGTCGAATCCCCACTACTGTCTTAGCCAGGTTTCAGAACGACCTCAAACCTGGTTAGTTTGTGTTCTGAAACCTGGCTAAGACGGTAATGGGGATTCTACCGGGGAGGTCGTCCCTCAAACCTGGTTAGTTTGTGTTCTGAAACCTGGCTAAGACGGTAGTGGGGATTCGACCGGGGAGGTCGTCCCTCAAACCTGGTTAGTTTGTGTTCTGAAACCTGGCTAAGACAGTAGTGGGGATTCGACCGGGGAGGTCGTCCCTCAAACCTGGTTAGTTTGTGTTCTGAAACCTGGCTAAGACAGTAGTGGGGATTCGACCGGGGAGGTCGTCCCTCAAACCTGGTTAGTTTGTGTTCTGAAACCTGGCTAAGACGGTAGTGGGGATTCGACCGGGGAGGTCATCCCTCAAACCTGGTTAGTTTGTGTTCTGAAACCAGGCTAAGATGGTAGTGGGGATTCGACCCTGGTGTAATTTCACCAATGGGGGGGGGGGTCTTGTGATTTCGGTGTTGTGACCCTTTGATACAACCCAAGATCACACTAGCCTTTTTTTTGAAGCAGTTCATATTCAGCTTACAAACCACCTATAACCCTAGATCTTGTTCACACACAGTGCTACCAAGGAGTATAACTCCCATCAAGTATGTGTGCTTCCCATTTTTGTTACTCATGCGTAGAACTCGGTACTTAACCTTCTTGAATTGCACCTTGTTCACATCTACCCACCATCCCTTCCCATCAGGAATCAGCCATTAGGTAGGGCCATCCCTTATCAATCTCTTTCTTGGCTTCTTTTCCTGCAGCAAGTAAAGGACCTGCGGGCCACGCGAGCGAGACGGGCCTATCAGCTGTGGCCCTCTATGACTACCAGGGAGGTGAGTCAATCGTTTGACCCTCTTCTTACCTTAAGTAGGCAGTTTCTACTTTAGTTGGGGGGGATTAGACGGAGACAGAGAGCAAGAAGGAGGTGACTGGGATCAATAACCTGTGTATACCAGTTGGTTGTTATGGGTTTTCTGAGCTGTGGGCTGTGTGTCCGTGGTCTGGTAGATCTTTTTCCTAATGTTTCACCTACATCTGTGGCTGGCATCTTCAGAGGTGTATCACACTGTTACACACAGATGCCAGCCACAGATGCAGGTGAAATGTTAGGAACAAGATCCACCAGACCACGGCCACACAGCCCGGAAAACCCACCAGTGGCCAGTTGAATCTGGCCGTGAAAGCCTTCGACAATACAATTCACTAATACCTAACATTCACTAAGAATACCTATTATTAAAATTCAGATTGGCATACAATATGGAGCCTATGGAAGACTGCCCAGCCCAGCTTGGATATGGACCCTCATTACAAACTGTCCAAGTTTGGGCAAATCAAGGGGGGGGCACACAGAATGATCATGCATTGATTATTGTAGGGCAGTGGTAGTGAACCTATGGCACACGTGCCAGAGGTGGCACTCAGAGCCCTCTCTGTGGGCATAAGAACATAAGAACATAAGAACAAGCCAGCTGGATCAGACCAGAGTCCATCTAGTCCAGCTCTCTGCTACTCGCAGTGGCCCACCAGGTGCCTTTGGGAGTTCACATGTAGGATGTGAAAGCAATGGCCTTCTGCGGCTGTTGCTCCCGAGCACCTGGACTGTTAAGGCATTTGCAATCTCAGATCAAAGAGGATCAAGATTGGTAGCCATAAATTGACTTCTCCTCCATAAATCTGTCCAAGCCCCTTTTAAAGCTATCCAGGTTAGTGGCCATCACCACCTCCTGTGGCAGCATATTCCAAACACCAATCACACGTTGCGTGAAGAAGTGTTTCCTTTTATTAGTTCTAATTTTTCCCCCCAGCATTTTCAATGAATGCCCCCTGGTTCTAGTATTGTGAGAAAGAGAGAAAAATTTCTCTCTGTCAACATTTTCTACCCCATGCATAATTTTATAGACTTCAATCATATCCCCCCTCAGACGTCTCCTCTCCAAACTAAAGAGTCCCAAACGCTGCAGCCTTTCCTCATAAGGAAGGTGCTCCAGTCCCTCAATCATCCTCGTTGCCCTTCTCTGCACTTTTTCTATCTCTTCAATATCCTTTTTGAGATGTGGTGACCAGAACTGAACACAGTACTCCAAGTGTGGTCGCACCACGGCTTTATATAAGGGCATGACAATCTTTGCAGTTTTATTATCAATTCCTTTCCTGATTATCCCCAGCATAGAGTTTGCCTTTTTCACAGCTGCCATACATTGAGTTGACATTCCCATGGAACTATCAATTAAGACGCCCAAATCCCTTTCCTGGTCTGTGACTGATAGCACTGACCCCTGTAGCATGTATGTGAAGTTTGGATTTTTTGCCCCTATGTGCATCACTTTGCATTTTGCTACATTGAACTGCATTTGCCATTTCTTAGCCCACTCACCTAATTTATCAAGGTCCGCTTGGAGCTCCTCGCAATCCTTTGTGGTTCTCACCACCCTACATAATTTGGTATCATCTGCAAACTTGGCCACCACGCTACCCACCCCTACTTCCAGGTCATTTATGAATAGGTTAAAGAGCACTGGTCCCAATACGGATCCTTGGGGGACACCACTCCCCACATCTCTCCATTGTGAGAATTTCCCATTTACACCCACTCTTTGCTTCCTGTTTCTCAACCAGTTTTTAATCCATAGGAGGACTTCCCCTCTTATTCCTTCATTGCTGAGTTTTCTCAATAGTCTCTGGTGAGGAACTTTGTCAAAAGCCTTTTGGAAATCCAAGTAGACAATGTCCACTGGTTCCCCCTTATCCACATGCCTATTTACATCCTCAAAGAACTCTAGTAAGTTTGTAAGACAGGATTTGCCTCTGCAAAAGCCATGCTGACTCTTTCTCAGCAGGTTTTGCTTTTGTACATGTTTTATAATTTTATCTTTAATGACAGATTCTACTAATTTACCAGGAACAGATGTCAAACTGACTGGCCTGTAATTTCCCGGGTCCCCCCTAGATCCTTTCTTAAAGATTGGTGTGACATTGGCCATCTTCCAGTCTTCAGGGATGGAGCCTGATTTCAAGGATAAGTTGCATATTAAAGTGAGAACATCAGCAATTTCATGCTTGAGCTCTTTAAGAACTCTTGGGTGAATGCAATCTGGGCCAGGGGATTTGGTAGCATTTAGTTTATCAATGGCTGCCAGAACTTCTTCCTTGTCTACCACTATCTTCGTTAGTTCCTCGGATTCACCTCCTAAGAAGCTTGGTTCAGGTGCAGGAATGTTCCTCACCTCCTCTTGGGTGAAGACAGATGCAAAGAATTCATTCAGCTTTTCTGCAATCTCCCTGTCATCTTTTAGCACACCCTTTGTTCCTTCGTCATCTAACGGGCCTACCGCTTCCCTTGCTGGCTTCCTGCTTTTGATGTACTTGAAGAACTGTTTGTTGCTGGTTTTGATGTTCACAGCCATGCGTTCCTCATAATCCTTTTTTGCCTCCCTTACAGCTAACTTGCTTCTCTTTTGCCACCATTTGTGTTCTCTCTGGTATTCTTTATCAGTTAAGTTGGACTTCCATTTTCTAAAAGACATCTTTTTTCCCCTAATAATTTCCTCAACGTCCCTTGTTAACCATGGTGGCTTTCTTTTGGACTGGGCGCTGCCTTTCCTAACCTGTGGAACACATTCCAGTTGAGCTTTTAAGACTGTGTTTTTAAATAACCTCCAAGCATCTTGGACATTTTTGACTCTCTTGATTTTCCCTTTCAGCTTCCTGCGCACTA
>NC_059430.1:3308042-3335596 GCF_021028975.2 Sphaerodactylus townsendi | reverse complement strand
AGAAGAAGAAGAAGAAGAAGAAGGAGAAGGAGAAAGAGAAGGAGAAGAGGAGGAGGAGGAGGAGAAGGAGAAGAAGAAGGAGAAGGTGAAGGAGAAGGTGAAGGAGAAGGAGGAGAGGAAGAAGAAGAAGGAGAAGAAGAAGAAGGAGAAGGAGAAGGAGAAGAGGAGGAGGAGGAGGAGGAGGCAGAGGAGGAGGAGAAGGAGGAGGAGGAGAAGGAGAAGGAGAAGGAGAGTTAGATTTATATCCCCCCTTTCTCTCCTGTAAGGAGACTCAAAGGGGCTTGCAATCTCCTTTCCCTCCCTGCCCCCCACAACAAACACCCTGTGCGGTGGGTGGGGCTGAGCTCCGAAGAACTGTGACTAGCCCAAGGTCACCCAGCTGGCACATGTTGGAGTGCACAAGCTAATCTAGTTCACCAGATAAGCCTCCACAGCTCAAGCAACAGAGCAGGGAATCAAACCCGATTCCTCCAGATTAGAGAGCACCTGCTCTCAACCACTGCACCATGACCGCTCCTAATCTACAAAAAGCCACATGACTGAGATTCTTCTCTTAGCTCTCCCCATGGATACTGCATTTTATGTCTCTAAATTCCCTATTTGGCCTGCTTAGCTGAAAGACTCGGCCCCGTCCATTTCTGACTTTCAGAAACGTCCTCCATAATCATTTGGGTCAAAACCAGCAACTGTTCCCCTAAATTCCTGGCCCAGTTTTTGACAGAAGCCCAGTCCCAAGCAGAGCTGGGCCCTTCTGAGTCAGCTGAAGTCACTGGGCTTTGAATCTGTTTAGGACTGTACTGGAAGGCAGATCTCCCAGTTTGTGTTGTTCAATAAGGCTAGTGACTCTTACACCTTTTAGGATGAGCCTGTTCCTGAGCCTGTTATAGATCAAAGTCTACAAAATTATGCATGGGGTAGAAAATGTTGACAGAGAGAAATTTTTCTCTCTTTCTCACAATACTAGAACCAGGGGGCATCCATTGAAAATGCTGGGGGGAAGAATTAGGACTAATAAAAGGAAACACTTCTTCACGCAACGTGTGGTTGGTGTTTGGAATATGCTGCCACGGGAGGGGGTGATGGCCACTAACCTGGATAGCTTTAAAAGGGGCTTGGACAGATTGATGGAGGAGAAGTCAATCTATGGCTCCCAATCTTGATCCTCCTTGATCTGAGATTGTAAATGCCTTAGCAGACCAGGTGCTCGGGAGCAGCAGCAGCAGCAGAAGGCCACTGCTTTCACATCCTGCACGTGAGCTCCCAAAGGCAACTGGTGGGCCACTGCAAGGAGCAGAGAGCTGGACTAGATGGACTCTGGTCTGATCCAGCAGGCTAGTTCTTATGTTCTTAAGGCCATTGCTTTCACCTCCTGCATGTGAGCTCCCAAAGGCACCTGGTGGGCCACTGCGAGTAGCAGAGAGCTGGACTAGATGGACTCTGGTCTGATCCAGCAGGCTAGTTCTTATGTTCTTATGTACAGAGTAGAGACAGTGCGCCTGGGACGACGGAAGAGAAGCTCAGTCTGTAATATACGTGTTCAGTCTGACATGACAATATTGCAGATGCTGGATGGCCATCTGTCGGGAGTGCTTTGATTTTGTTCCTAGTAATGGCAGGGGTTGGGACTGGATGTGGCTCTCTTGGGGCTCCCCTTCCAACCCTAGGATTCTATGGTTCTATCCCAGAATTCAGCTCTCAGGGTGTGCGGCACCATGAACTAGGGGGGGCGGGACGGGGGAATTGAGGATGGCCTAACAAACGCATCTTTGCTTCTAGGGTTGCGCTGCGTCAGACCCATTTGTGACAAACTGGGGACTGCCCCTTGCAGCTAGCGCTTAGCACGGCTGCTGCAACCCCTTTCTGCAACCTACTCTGCAGTGGAGAGAGGCTTCTGCACTGGAGGATATAAGCAGCACCTTCTCCTCCACAGAACAAAACAATTGGGGTTGGGCTCCTCTTCCCTCCAATGCTCAGCCCTGACAATCCAAAGGAGGCAGGGTCTTCAGAACGGAGGACCCCCCGGCCACCCAGACATCAACGCTTGGGTGGGGCGGAGGAGGAGTCTTCCTCATTCTTTTCTGTTCTCTTCCCCGAAGGAGGACAGAAGAGGACTTAGCCTGCCTTTCAGGCCAAATGGAACAAACAGCGTTGTGGCATTTGCTCTTTTGTCTGCTCGGTTATGGATCGTTTTACCAAGTGATTCAGCACCGGCTTCTGTGTGTTTATGTGGCTGGTCGGGTCATGCTGGCCTGCCCCAAATACGAGGAGGAGGAAATAGCTCTTTCACTGCTTTTTAAAAATAAAGTAAATTTCCTCGTTCCGTGCACAGCCAGGCTTCAGTCTTGCGGTGTGGGGGTCAGGGCTGGGTTAAGGCATGCTAAGGCTTGCCTTTATGCCAAGTTTAGGCGGCCACACAGCAATATTCCCAAATGCTAATTTAATAATTTAGTTATTCCTTCAAGGATAATAAAGGAGCCTTGACTCCCAAATTGCATGCCCTATGCAGCCCTTTGTCTGGAGTTAGGTCAAAACTCCTTGGAATCAGCCGCTTGGCTGAGGACTTTTAGATTCTGGCTGCGAATTCATTTTCTCTCGGACTGTAATTCCCGGGTCCACCGTCTGCTCTCTGACACCCATTCCAACCCCTGGTTTTCCATCATTGAAGAAAAAAATTGCCTCTATTGGACTGTCAGTGGATTCACTTTGCCCTTTGTCCTATTCAGAAGCTTATAGAAAATTAAAAGGTCAACTATTGGATAGAGAGTTCTCTACCCTAATGACCGCAGCCAAGAAAACATGCTCCCCCCTGTATTTTTCTCTCCCATTTGAACGGGGCCACTTGGCACACTACCTGTGTTGCTTAATAAACCCTGTTCAAAGGAGAGCCATCATGCTCGCCAGGTTTAATGTTATGCCTTCTGCCTTGTTACACGGCAGATTTAATAAGCAAGAAAAGGCTAAAAGATTGTGCCCATGTAACGATGGCTCAGTTGAATCTCTGGCCCACCAATTACTACACTGTCTCAGATTCAAGGAAATCAGATCCAAGTATGTGAATCTCACTCCTTTACATTTAACCGATCTCCCTGATTTAATTGGATTACACTACTTGTTGGACAATCTTGATCCTTCTCTCTGTATGATAGTGGCAGACTTTCTCCTGGAAATTACTAAACACCAGTAGATTTCCTTCAACCTAACATGTATATCCTGTATTGTATATGCTTTTTAATCCGTTTTTTATTATTGTTGTACTGCTGTCTATGCCAATAAAGGCTTGCTTCTTCTAAAAAAATTAAATAAAGGAGCCCTAGGATGCTAACTGGTCATCTGCAGTGTTGCAGGCCATTTACAGATGTTTCGTCTCCTTTGCGTTGAGTGTACATTGCTGTCCGAGGGTGGGCTCACCCAATAACCACACCACGCTTTTTGCTGGGGTAAATCAATCGGCCATAGCCATTTTATTAATCAAGCAGAAGCGTGAGGCCTAGCATGGGTCTTGATCTGATCGCGTCTGCATCATGGCAAAGCTCCCGCAGTCGGATGCCCCGTACTGGAACTTTGCTCCGCTGTGGGGCTCTGCCGGGCAGATGCTCCTGGCAAGAAGTGTTCCCCCTCTGCCCTGTTCAGCAGGGCGGTTGCCTCTTGCTGCCGTCGGCCGCTCCAAAGGCAGGGAAGAGGTAGCTCCCTAGCTCCCTTCCCCTGGCCCTTCCAGATCAATACCCATGCGCCAAACCGCTCGTGGCTATGACAGGATAACATGCATTAACAAAGCTTAGGAGCAGCAGTGGCGTAGGAAGTTAAGAGCTCGTGTATCTAATCTGGAGGAACCGGGTTTGATTCCCAGCTCTGCCGCCTGAGCTGTGGAGTCTTATCTGGGGAATTCAGATTAGCCTGTGCACTCCCACACACGCCAGCTGGGTGACCTTGGGCTAGTCATAGCTTCTCGGAGCTCTCTCAGCCCCACCTACCTCACGGGGTGTTTGTTGTGAGGGGGGAAGGGCAAGGAGATTGTCAGCCCCTTTGAGTCTCCTGCAGGAGAGAAAGGGGGGGAAGTAGGGTAGCCACTGCTGCATTGGGAAATCCTGGGGAATTTGTGGGTGGGGCCTGGGGTTTGCCATTATGTTCACCCTACAAAGGTGCCATTTTCTGCAGGGCAAGTGATCGCTGAATTCAGGAGATCGTCTGTAACTCTGGGAGATTTCTAGGCCCCACGTGGAGGGCGTCACTTCTTTTCCTGCCAGCAGGTTGAGAGAGGTTTACTCAGCACCTGGAAATACGCTGTCCTGCAAAAGCTGCTCACCTTCGCATATGGAATGACAAGTCAAGGCTGGGTCCCTCCTCCTCCTCCTCCTCAAGTCTTGGCATCACTGCTCATCTGGTCTGCAAGATAAGAACTGTCCAACCTAGAATTTTCAGGATGTTGATGTGTGGTAGACGTGGGATCTGCTCTAGATCTTGTGAGCTTTTTTCTCCCTCCAGCATGAAGTCTCTGATGCCCTGGAGCAGCCAGAGGTATTCAATGCTGATGGTGCCGAGAGGGCATCATCCTAATCGTGGGCTGGGGGCCTTGGGGATGCTCCTGGATTGGAAGTCCTCAGGGAGTGAGGAGCCAGGAGCTGGAAGCTCAGAGAATTGTCTCTCACAATGTCAGGGGAGATAAATACAAATTAATTCCTAGAGGACTGTCCAGAACATGTAAGCATGCAGGGGGGTGACGTAGCCTAAGCTTTCTCCCTAGGGATGCCAACCTCCAGTTGGGAAAGAAAATCCCAGAAGATGGAGTAGCACAACCTGTAGACTTCTTATTATAGGGCGGTATACTAAATGTAATTAATAATGATGATGATGATGATGATGATGATGATGATGATGATGATGATGATGATGATGATGATGATGATGATGATGATGATGATGATGATGATGATGAAGAAGAAGAAGAAATTGTGTAAAAAAGGCTCCGGAATAGAATTGACTCAGAAATCATTTTTATGCCTATGTGTTTTATTTCTTGATAATTTGTACGAATGTTATTTATTTATTTGTTTGTTTGTTTGTTTATTATTAAACTTACATACCGCCCTCCCCTGGAGGGCTCAGGGCGGTTCACAACAACAAACCACCACAAGTAAATACATAAACAAACACCGTACATTTAGTACTGGTGCAAATTAAAACACAGCGTTCAAATCATAATGTAACATTTCAAAACAACAGATGGCGTCTATTAGCTAAAACTCCTCTAAGAGTTTTATCTATTTATCTATTTATTTAAGCAATTTTGGTACCCCACCCCTCCTCCTTTGGTATCCCTCCCCCAGCTCCCTAACCCTCTCTTTGTAGGGCAAGAACTCCAGACTTTTTACCATTTTGGTTGCCCTCCTCTGGACCCGTTCCAGCTTGTCAATATCCTTCTTGAATTGTGGTGCCCAGAACTGAACACAGTACTCTCGGTGAGGTCAGACCAATGTAGTGGTGCAATTACTTCCTTCAATCCAGACCCATGGTGGCGAACCTTTGGCACTCCAGATGTTATGGACTACAATTCCCATCAGCCCCTGCCGGCATGGCCAATTGTAGGGGCTGATGGGAATTGTAGTCCATAACATCTGGAGTGCCAAAGGTTCACCACCATTGATCTAGACCAGGGGTAGGGAACCTGGGGCTCTCCAGATGTTCAGGAACTACAATTCCCATCAGCCCCTACCAGGCTGATGGGAATTGTAGTTCCTGAACATCTGGAGCCCCAGGTTCCCCACTCCCTGATCTATAGGACCCTATAGTCTTATTGATGCATCCCAGAATCGCATTGGCTTTCTTGGCCGCCACATCACGCTGCTGACTCATGTTCAGTCTGTGGTCTACTAAGACTCCCAGATCCCTTTCGCACGTAGTGTTGTCAAACCAGGTGTCCCCCATCCTGTATCTGTGCATTTCATTTTTTTTTCTGCCTAAGTGTACAATCTTACATTTATCCCTGTTGAAATTCATTTAGCTGGTTTTGGCCCAGCTCTCTAATCTGTCCAGATCCTTTTGAATCCTGCCCCTGTCCTCTAGGGTGTTAGCTACCCCTCCTAATTTGATATCATCTGCAAATGTGATTAACATGCCCTCTCTATTCCATCATCCAATAGGAAGCACGTTTATCAAATCCTGGTTTGTAAACTAGCTGCATTTCTGGGGTGCTGCGTGGTTTCCGAGCTGCATTTCGCTCGTTACAAATTGTGCCCTTTTGAAGATCGTTATATTGCATTTCCCCAAATGCTCCAAGCCCTACCCAAATATCGCTTCAAAAATGTTGGCACCAGCCTCTAGACCACAGCAGTCAAACTGGAAGCTGTTTGTAAAGGGAGAGGTTATTTACTGAGTCTAATCTTTGGATTCTTTTGGGTGGAGTTTTCTGACCCAGAAAAAAAATTCTGGGTTTTTACCAGCCCCTGGTCTTGTGCTGCTAGTTAGGGGAGTTTGGCTCTCTGATTCCCTGGCGTTTAATGCCCAGCTGTTCATCCCCTTGGGTAGGAGGCTGAGATCAATGCGTGATCAACTGTGTCCCCTCTATTTTTACACCATTGTTTATATTTCATTTATTGTTTGAATTTGTATTGTTTTTATTCGCTTCTGGGTTCATTTATAAGATTTTTATGTTGTAACAGCCCTTGGCTACAAACCATGGAAGTTTTGACTGGCTGATACTTGTTCTGTTTCTGTCTCACCTTCAAGTAATAGTTTACAAATTTGTCCTAATAAATGTTCTTTTTGCTGTGTAACCTTTTCCGATTCTGTCAGTCCCCTTATGACGCCTCTTGCTGTGTTAATTTCCGGTCTTAGTCTTGGTTCTTTCCCACCATGCTTGTTCCTCTATATGCTTGATAATTTCATGGAATTTAGTCAGGCTTGTCCCCAACAAGGACTCCAGACCATGTGCAGAATATTTCATTCTCAATGTCTACACAAATGGGATGAAGGGCTTCTAACTCAGTGTGTGCATGCTCCAGGGAGAGCTGAGCCCAGCCGAGGACTGAGCTCTTTGGAGTACTTCTGCTGAGTCTGTGTGACCTCTATCTGTGGGTTCTGTGGGGCAGAACCTGGAATGAGTTTGCAACAACAAATTTTAAAAACAAAATGGTTTACTTTCTTAACATATAACTTATAACATCAGCATTTAACATCACACTTCAAGGTCCTGTTCAGGTTGCATTTCCAAGTCCTTCTAGTTACAGTCTACTGATCCTGCCAAGTCCAATTCTTCTTTGCAAGTGGGTTGGCTCCTGAAGACTCCAAGGGCTTGATGTATCATCAGGATTCAAATAATGATGAAGGTTTCCAGAGAACTCTCACCATTACAAACACACAAAACCCTGAAACAATAAACTCCAACATTTACAACATAGCAAAATAGAACTACCACCTTCCCAGTAGTTCCCAACAACATTGCAGTTACCTTTAACAAGTTCAGGGCTTATATGAAACCAAGGTCCGAAGTCTGGTAGCCTCGCTCTCCAAACTACATGAGCCTTGCAGCCTCCTGCTGCTCTGAGTCTCCACCCCTTTCTGGGTCAACCCATTCTGAGCATGGGGGTTACATCTGCACTCCACCAAACCCTCATGTTGGGACCCTGAATGCAGAAGAGATGAATCCCACATTGAGGCAGGGCTGTGTCTCTCTGGCAGGGCTTATGTCCAGCATACCCAAACCCTCAGGTTCAAGCTGTGGTAGGGATGCCACGAATTCCTCAGAGAACCTGTTTAGCATACTTTGTTGGACGTTCACAGTCAGATTGTGAGCTGATCAGGGATATGTTCAGACTGCATTATGTGGCTCAACGCCTGCTGAACACCTTGAGTGGACCTTTATAAGCCAACCCATGGCCAGGAGTCGCGCTGATCCGCAGGAAAAAAAAGAAGAAGAAGAAGAAGAAGAAGAAGAAGAAGAAGAAGAAGAAGAAGAAGAAGAAGAAGAAGAAGAAAAAGAAGAAGAAGAAGAGGAGGAGGAGGAGGAGGAGGAGGAGGAGGAGGAGGAGGAGGAGGAGGAGCAGCAGCAGCAGCAGCAGCAGCAGCAGCAGCAGGAGCAGGAGCAGGAGCAGGAGCAGGAGCAGGAGCAGGAGCAGGAGCAGGAGCAGGAGCAGGAGCAGGAGCAGGAGCAGGAGCAGGAGGAGTTTGGATTTATATCCCTCTCCTGCAGGAGACTCAAAGGGCTTGCACCTCTTGCCCTTTCCTCACAACAAACACCCCTGTGAGGTAGGTGGCCAGAGAGCTCCAGAAGCTGTGATTGTGCCTAAGGTCACCCAGCTGGCGCTTGTGGGAGGGGCATTATACACCTTGAATTCCCCGGATAAGCCTCCTCCCCACAGCTCAAGGCAGAGCTGGGAATCAAACCCGGTTCCTCCAGATTAGATACATGAGCTCTTAACCTCCTATGCCACTGCTGCTCCCTTATAGTATAGACACCTATACTGTGAAAGTGAAACAGAGAGAGGAAAAAGAAATACCTCCCGGTCCCCCAAGATTAGCAGAGAAAGGAGCAATGCTCCTGGGCACCCCACAGCAAATGGGCCAGGAAAAGGGGTCCTTTCTCTCCATGTCTCTGCAGCCCAACTTCCAACTTGCAGCAGGAAGAAGGGAAACCATCTGGGCTTCTAACCCCGCCCCCCATCTCCATCTCAAAACATCTGGGAGGTGGCAAAGCTTCCAGGAAAAGGCATCACAAGCATAATGTAAGGAATTCCATAGAAGCAGAAATAAAAGGCTCTTTGGTGAAAAAGACCGTTTATTCAGACATCTTTTAGAAAGCCTGGCACACGAGTGGCAGGAATGACACTTCCCGCCAGAAGCACAGGTTATAACTCTATTCACCCTATCCCTTCCTGCTTCCTATGGGAACGGAGTCCCTATCTCCGCGAAGAAGATGAAGTCTCCTCACGATGAAGCTGGCCCATCGCCCGGCTGTGGAATGCACCTTCAAGGTTACTCTTACCATCAACACCATTGAAACCATTGAAACCTTTACACTCTGCCTCCCTTAAAGAAGACCCTCCCCCCCCAGGTTTGGCGCGGAAAGGTGCGGTGGAAAGCAGAATAAGGGTGGGGCCGACATTTTCGGAATAAACCCATTGATTATACCCAGAGGAATATCCCACCCAAGAGACTAAATATTGCAAGCCGCCATATTAAAGCGAGTCCAGGATGGCGCCAGCTAATTTCGTAGTGCTTGTGGCCATCAATAATACTGTGGGGCCTCTCCGGCGGTTTGCCAGACATCGAAGCGGAGCCTCTTTGGAGCAAGCTGAATGGAAGACAGGATGAATGTTACTTCAAGAGAGTTAGGCAAATCCAATCGGGCAGTGACATCATTAATCACTTTAGTAATCTGAAAGGTCCCACAAATTCCAGCTGCTTTGGAAAAATTTATGCACGCCTCGAGATTTTGCAGACAAATACACCTGCTCACACGCAGAGGAAAACTGATGTGTTTATCCGCTTGCAGCTGGGGAGTCCTTAGCCTGTTGTAAGGCGGTCTGACCCATTTCCACTGCTAGGGACGAAACCATTGTTGAAACTCTGAGGGTCCAAAGCTGTCGGTAGTTGTGGCAACGGGCGGAAGGAGTGACCAGACACAATTTCAAAGGGGTTTCTTAGTACTGCTATGAACCGCGATTGTTATAATGCATCTCGCGAACGAATAAGCTCACCAATTGGTCTTGGTGGTAAAGGTAACAACGTGAAATACTGCCTCTAGGGTTCTGTCTGCTCCGCCTCACCGGGCCACTTTGAACGTGGCGGCATGGCCCCGCATCAATCCTGAAAAACGCCCAGAACTCGAGATGAATTGGGGTCATGGTCGAGACCACCTTAACGCTGAAACGTAGACGGCAACATGCCGAATGAACAGCCGCGCCAACTTAGGAGCCGAGGGGACAGCTACGGAATAAAATGGCCATTTAGAGAAAAATAAGTCCACCACTGAATCAATGAAACCGTAGCTGCCATGACTCTTTCGGCAAATCTGTAATAAAATCCATGGAGATGACTTCCTAAGGGCGGAGGCCACCGAGAGGTTTTCCACCAGCCCATGGGGCTTTCCGGATGGTTTTGGCTTCTGCACAACCGAAAGCAGCCCCTAATTATATGCCTCATCGTCCTTATGGCGATTGGCGCCACCACCAGAACTGCCGGGCGGCCACAAATGCAGAGTTTTAGGAAAGCCAAAATGTCCAGCCGGAAGCGGCATCGCGTGTAAGCAGGCTTCCAAAGAACCTGCTTTATGCGGAGGGGAGGCATCTGAGCATCAACATTCCCCTCCGCCAAACTCCATTCTCCAAACGCAACGAGATTGTCACTTTCCTCCGCTGGAGGTTGCCGTGCAGCCCCGCCCCACCGAAGCGTTCCCGTGAGGGAAAGGAGAGAGAATGGTGACTAGGAATGGGCGGGTGGAGGAGGGGTGTGACGCTTGAGATCGGGTGACAGCCAGCCCCAACTGGGAGTGGGGAGAGAGAACAGTGCGCGAATGTTCTCGTAAGGGCAGCGCTCCACCACTCTCTGCAGGGCGCTCGGTAGAGCCTGAGCCAGCCAGTTTATTGGTTTTCCCGGGAAAAATGGACTGTAAACGAAACGAGAAAAGAAATCGCCCAACGGAGTTGTTTTATGACATCTTGAGGTGGAAAGAGCCGCCAGGTTTTGTGATCCCAATTCAAACCTGAAAGGTAAGTGTTAGCCCTCCAGCCAGTGGCGCAAGTGGAGAGTGCTACTTTGATGGCTGCAGTCTCTTTATCCCCTACAGTCCAGTTGAGTTCAGCACCAGAGAATTTCTGATAAATAAGCACACGGAACCAGCCTTTACCATCTTTATTTTTTTCTGCAACAGGGCTGCCCCCATGCTTTTGTCCGAGGCATCCACGCGAACCACAAACGGGAGATCTGGGTCAGGGTGCTTTAGGATAGGTTCGGGTGGTAAAAGCAGACTTTAAGAGTTGAAAGGCTGTTTGACACTCTTCAGACCAGGAAAGGGGGGGCCCCGGCTTGGCGGACAGTGGATCTTTTACCCTTAGTGCAAGAGGTCTGTGAGAGGGAGAGTCAGTTCAGCTTAATTGGGGTATAAAGTCACGATAGAAATTAGCAAAACCAAGAAAAGATTGGAGTTCTTTTGCGTTGGTGGGGGCAGGCCATTGAGGACCGCGCCAATTTTAGCAGGATCCATTTTCAAGCCCTCGGCCAGATCCGCAACCCAAATAGTCAATGGAGGTCTGGTGAAAACAGCATTTGAGAGTTTGGCAAAGAGAGAGTTGTCGAAAGCAAGCCGCTTTCAATACCTCCCTAACCAATGTTTCATGCTCTTCTATGGTTTGTGAATAAATTAAAACGGCCATCTAAGTATACCACAACTCCCTTGTACAATAAATCATGGAGAACTTCGTTGATAAGGGCCATAAAAGCCCGGGGCCCCACTTAACCCAATGGCATTATCAAGCATTCAAACTGTCCAAACTTTGTGTTAAACGCAGTCAAGTGTTCATAGCCTTCAGCAATTCTGGACCCTGTAGTAAGCTTCTCTCAAGTCCAATTTAGTAAAATGCCTTTGCCCAGTGCATCTAAAAGGTCCTTGATCAAAGGCAAAGGATATTTATTGACAGGGAGACTGCATTGAGACCTCGATAATCTGTGCAAAGTCAGAAGACCCATCTTTCTTTTTTTTTTCACAAACAAAACGGAGCAGCGCAGGTGTGTTTTGGTAGCTCGCCGTGATGAACCCGCTGAAATGCAGGTTCTTGTCCAAGAAGGCACGGTTCCTTCTCCTCATTGGGACTCATACGTAGATTCTACCTTTGGGCAGTTATACTCTGGTTGTATAACGCATTTTGCAGTCAGTGTCTCTATGGGTGGCAACTGATCGCATTCTTGTTCTGAAAACTCTGGCTAGATCATGGTATCGCCGGTGGGATGCCAATAGAATCGAGCAATCGCTGATGAAGCCAGGAGGGTGTGTCAGGAGAAGTTGGGTTTTCCCCAATTCATGTGTTCACCGCAGGGAGGGTCAGTGAATTCTAAGATCCGTTTTTTCCAAATGAACTTTGGTTCATGTAACAATAACCATGGCATGCCCAAAACTATGGAGTGTTTCCATTACCGGCTTCAAAAATAAAACTAATTTTCTCTCCTAAATGGTCGTATGCGCTTAAACGGGAGGAGAACCCGGGTTGTTGTGTTTGAACTGGGCACGGGTCCGTTCGCTCGAGGGGCTGCCAGCCCATTTCGGGTGAATGGTATGGGCTTAGCTAGGGGAATTTGATCCAGACCTAGCTCCTCTGCCACCTGGGGCCGAGATTAAGCAAATGGGAGCAGCCAGAATCCACAAGCGGCCGTGAGGCTATAATGCGAAAGTGTGTTTGAAGCTGGGCTGGTTTCAGAAACGCTTTGACAGTAATGGGAGCTTGCCGCTCACTCACCGCCAGGAGAGTCGGACCCATGTCCATATGGGGGGGCTGAAGAAAGGCAAACAGCTGTTTCCCCCTCCTCTGGGTCGCCTCGATGACCGCCTTTAGACGAGTCTGGCCGGAGGTGGGCTGGCCCCGGACTTAGCGCGGGTGGCTTCGGCAGATGGAGTGCGCGTGGGAGCTGGAGCGTTGGTTTTGCTTCTCTGGGACAGTTGGCTGCTGCCAGGATGACCCGGTGGCCTCCGCAGAGTGTGCTGACACAATCCCAGTCGACGCACGGCGCTCAGGAGGTGGACCCGGTAGGGGCGGCTGGGTTTGACTTGGCGGGGCGAGTGGCAGGTTTTGGCATAGCATGGCTCTCCGCACGAAGCGATTCCAAACGAGACGCCACCTGGGATCCCAACTGATCCAATCCGCAATAGCACGAGGAACCCGACTCAAAACACCGCTTCACGCAGCTTGCCGTCTACAGCATCCAGAAGTATTCGTGATTTCATGCGCTCTTCCAGGCTACTACAGGAGGGAGTCGAAAGCAGCCAGCCGCGCACGAAATTCAATGGCAAATTCTGCAAACGAAGCCGTTGCCTTGCTGGACAGCTTTGATGGTGCGGATAGCTTCATTCTCGGCGCCTGATCTTGGAAGCGCCTTAAGGCTTCTTGAGGAATGCGGGCACCGTGGCGAATGAGCCTTCATCTTGCAAATCCAAAAGAGTCACGAACCAGTCGGCTGCTGCCCCATCCAGGACTGGAGCCGATGTCCCGTATTTTTTTCGCTACCAGACCGGGTATAAATCATCATAGTCTTCCGGGCGGGCACTTGAGCTGCAAAATAAAGTAGGGAAGTTTGAAGTGTCCCATCAAAACGGGCCGGCATCGGGGCCTATAGTAACCCTCTGCCTCCATCGCTCTTGGCCTGGGCAGGAAGCGGCAGCGGTTGGCGCTGGCTTGAGCAGGCGGCAGGGCAGGGCATTGTTGTAACGGGAGGGCCGGAATCGGGCGCTATTGGCTGAGCCACATTACGCTTGGGGTGGCAGGACCCAGGCACGCGGGCCCCCCCTGGCACCGGCATTATCAGTAACAGCATAGACTCCAACTTGGGGCTTCCTGGTCTGCTGCCTCCTTTAGTTCCCTCTCCAACGCGAGCCAGCCCTCTCCTTGGCGGGTCAATGCATCCTGGTGCGCATATGCAGAGCAGCTTTTCTCGTTCCAATTTAGCCAGTTCGGTCTCCGCTTAAAAGCTGCAGCGAGCCTTACTTTGCGTATGCAGGGCCCTGAACGCTTCGCTGCTGCCGCTTGTAAATCCAGTCTGGAGTGTTCCAGGACTTTACCATGGACTGACAGATTCTGGGTATTGTCGCTGGAGCGCATCTGGCACGTCCAACTCTCGAAGCTGGACTTCTTTGCGCTGCCGCTCCCCGTCCCTTCCTGCAGGTTTTCGCCATTTTGTTGCAACTGTGCCCGCTTCCTCCTCCCATAGCTGACGCTCACGGGTCCATGCTTTCTGCATCTCTTTGCAGTCGCCTCCCCACTTCCTCATCCCAGGTCTCCCTTCGATGGGAGAGGGAACAGATCCGCTGGAGTGCAGGTTTCTTCGGACTCTTCGTCATCTGGAAGCGAGACATCGGAGACACCGTAGCCACCGGTGGCTCCCCGCGAGGCACCTCAGCGCGCTGCTAACCCGGGTCAGGGGGTCCGACAGGAAAAACAGTACGGATACCCCTCCCAATCCCAGGTTTAGTCCCAGTGTCCTTTGGACGGGCCCCAGTGCTGTGCCACGGGTGGTTCTTTGGGAGCATCACTCAAATATTTAGTCCAGGAACCGCCTCCAATGGATTCCTGGGTTGCCGCGATGAAAGGTGGTCAGGCCCTCGCCTCCTCCATGACAGGTTGCATCTGAGGTTTGTAATCCAGCCACGTAAAACGTGGTAGAGATCCGGATCCACAGGCTGATCCATAGATTAGCGCCCCAAATCCACTCATGTAAGTCCCTTATGAGTCGCTTCGCCATCGCCCCTCGCTCCAACGGAGTAAAGGGAAGACTCGTAAGGATACGCAGGACGGAAAGAGTCACCAGCTGGTGTCTGCTTCTCCGCCGTTCCTCCAGATCCAGAAGGGGAAAGGCCGGAGCCCTCTTTGGGGCTACCGCACCTTTCCGCAGTAACACACATTCAACCTCTCCATGTCGAGACACTAGAGGTCCACTGCACTAGTAAGATAGATGGGACAAGCGATTCCTGCCACCATGTAAGGAATTCCATAGAAGCAGAAATAAAAGGCTCTTTGGTGAAAAAGACCGTTTATTCAGACATCTTAGAAAGCTCAAGTACACGCAGTGGCAGGAATGACACTTCCCGCCAGAAGCACAGGTTATAACTCTATTCACCCCATCCCCCCTTCCTGCTTCCCATGGGAACGGAGTCCTCATCTCCAAGAAGATAAAGTCTCCGGGCCGATTTTAAAGCTGGGCCCATCAGCCGGGCTGTGAAATGCACCTAAGGTTACTCCCTACCATCAACACCATTGAAACCATTGAAACCTTTACACATAATATATCAATATTTTAAATACATAAAAGTTCTTCCATGTGAGTCAACACCAAAAAGTAGCATATTGTCAGCCTGTCACTTAATTGCCCATCTGATCACCACTGGCCAATGGGAAATGAGCTGAGCTGACAAGTTCATGGATCCATTCTGCGTGGCTTCTCCAATCAAGAAATATCTAGCAGGAAAAGGTTGAGACCCTTTTTCAGAGGGTCGCCATGTTGGTCCTCTGAAGAACAGCTACATTCAAGAAGAGGAGGACTGGTTTGATTTATACCCGGCTTTTCTCAACTGTGAGGAGTCTCAAAGAAACTTACAAACCCCTTCCCCACAAAAGTCACCCTGCGAGTTTGGTGGGGCTGAGAGAGTTCTGAGAGAACTGTGACTGACCGAAAGACACCCAGCAGGCTTGGACTGGAGGAATGGGGAACTGAATTCGGTATTTCGGATTAGAGTCTGCTCGTCAAGTGGAGGAGAGGGGAATCGAACCCAGTTCTCTAGAGAAGAGTCCACTGGTCAAGTGGAGGAGAGGAGAAGCAAGCCCAGATCTCTAGACTAGAATCCAC
Source organism: Sphaerodactylus townsendi (assembly GCF_021028975.2). Classification (NCBI taxonomy): domain Eukaryota; kingdom Metazoa; phylum Chordata; class Lepidosauria; order Squamata; family Sphaerodactylidae; genus Sphaerodactylus; species Sphaerodactylus townsendi. The sequence continues at coordinate 3,320,056 of NC_059430.1, read as the reverse complement.
TGCTGTGAAATCCACACCACGCTGGCTGTCCAATTGTACTTTGCAGACCGAAAGGACGTCCAGGGTTTAAGCTTTCAAGCGTCAGAGCTCACTTCATCGGATATATCTCGTGACCTTGGAGAACGGCTGCCTGTCACAAGAGACAATATTGCTTAAAAGGTCCAGTGAACTACGTCTGACCCACAAGTAACCTGCAAAGTCTAAAGGGAACTTTCTTTTTGACTTGGGATGTAGAGGCTGATAGTGAAGAGTTTAGGATGCCATCCTGAAAGGGGAGGGGGAAAGGTCAGAGGGTGCGGCATGTCCAAAACACCAATGTAAGTAGCCCTGATGCTGGCATGAGAGGCAATAATGCAGGTGACTAAACTAGCGTGCTGCTGCAGAGCAGCTGCAGCAGTGCTGCTAAGTGTGATCTGCAGTGGCCGCAGTGGGCCAGAGTCTCTCAGGAGCAAATTCCTGCTCCTGGTCTGGACGTGGGATTGCCCCCCTTTTCCCCACTGCAAAGCTGTGCCAGCAAAATCAGTGGTTCAACCCGTGGGCCACCATCACGAGAGAGAATGAAATGCCCCCCCTTGTTGGCACACAACCCCTGGTCAGAGCTCCCAAACTCCCAGAGGGGGGCTGATTAAGCAGCTGCCCAATGGGGAGGCCCCACTGTTGGCCCACCCCCTCCCCATCTACCTATGGGGGGGTTATAGGCCACATAAACCCATTGTTACCCACTCTCTGTCCAGCCCACCCCTGACTTGACCTGGCCAATTCTGACAGCTCCCAGTGTCTGCAGGCGCGTGACTGGCGGCATCCGCCCTGCCCATTACAACTGCAGCTCTGATGCTTTGGTGCCGATGTTAATGGCTCCAGTCTCCCCTCATTCCCCCCCTTTCCAAACACATCCTTGATACACAGTCCTCTAGATCAGGGGTAGGGAACCTGCGGCTCGAGAGCCGCATGCGGCTCTTCTGCCCTTGCACTGGGCGCGGCCCACTTAGCCGAGCTGTTGGCTCCTCATTCTGCTCCTCCGCCCTGCAGGCAGCAGGGCGGATGCATTTCAATCCGCCCGCCAAGCAAGACCGATGTACGCGCTTACCGGCTTCCTCTCGGCCTCGCCCCGTTGGAGTGGAGCGGGCACTTTCCCAGCGGCCGGTGAGGCCGAGCCGCTGGCCCCATCGCTTCCCGCACTGCAGGCAGCAGGGCGGACGCATCCATGCGCTTCTCAGAATGAGCGGAGTAAAAGTTTAAAAAAACCCCAATATATACAGTGTTATCTTTATTTTAAATGTCAAAAATTATTTGCGGCTCCAAGTGTTTTCTTTTCCTGTGGAAAACGGGTCCAAATGGCTCTTTGAGTGTTAACGGTTCCCTACCCCTGCTCTAGATACACTATGTGTTTTCTCAAGGTAAACATTTATATCAGATTATATGCAAAATACTTCCTCAAAGACAGGCCATATCTCAGAGTTTACTTTACTGTACATTTTCCAAAGAAATTGACCCACCCACAAATGCAGCCTATAAAAGCCCCAACAAACGTCGTCGTTTGCACAGGTGGGCGACCGAATTGTCAGCTCGGCAGGTGAACCAGCTGCATACAGAGAGACAGGTGAGTGCCAGGCGTCCTCCCTCGTAAGTAGAAGCAGGAACATCAGGCTGCTCCCTGCTCATGCTGCCTAAATGTGCCTACATCGGTTTCTACAAAAGAATGAAGGCTTCATGTGCAGGAGTCAGGGATGGGGGATGACAAATCTGGTTCACCACATTAGATTCTGCCGCTCATGAGGAGCTTTGGAGCTGAGCGGTCCCAACACGATCTGTCTTCTGGGTGACGCAGATGCACACGCTAAAAAAAAGCAGTCTGGGGTGTTCAGCCAAAGCGGTAAGGAAGCCAGCAGAGAGGTTATTTTGCACCCCAAAATCCTCTGGTGAGATTTCTGGACATTCCTAATGGTCAGTTGTCCATCACCCCTGAAAGCTGACCTTTGGGTGAGACCTCGTGGTTGTTATTTTTGTCCTCGGCTCTTTACTGAGCGGCTCCTCCAGCTGGAAAGGCTGAGTTATATGTAGTCTCTTCTCTTCCCCTGATAGACAAGGGATTTCCTTTCATTACTACGAGTCAGGCTGGTGCTTAGAGATTCTTTACAGGAGGGAAAGGGAGGGAATAGATCCAAACTCTTCTTCTTCTCCTCACTGTGAAACCTGCTGGGTGACTTTGGGGCAGTCACAGTCTTCTCAGAACTCACCTGCTCACAAGGTGTGTGTTGTGGGGAGAGGAAGGGAAAAGGAGCTTGTGAGCCAAGACTCAACTAGGATACAAAAACCATCTCTTCTTCAGTTAGGTTATCATTACAGGAGCCGTGTTCGCAATGCTGTCTTCCATGCCAGGGTTGAAGGCCCTGTTTGTCTGCCTTGGATTTGCCACTGCAATTGGTGGTAGAGTCCCGTTGGTCCAGCTGCCACCTGAGTCGCTCTCAGCCTCCTCCCTTTTCATCCCCTGCTCTTGCTCTCCACAGGACTGGAAGAAAGAAGATGGGCCTCCTTCCCTGGGTCACCTTGGCCTTCTGTGGCTTCCTGGTCGCTGGTCCAGGCCCAAGAGTTAAGTTTCTGCAGAACCCCCCAGACTCAACCCGGCAAATCTCACTTAGCATTTTTGCCTGTTTGTGCACAATATTCTGTAATCATTCCCAGAGACCAGAACTTGGGTCTATGGCAGAATCCTTCCTTCCTTCTCAGGGACAGTCCCATAAGCAGGTTTGTAGGATCTCTCACTCTCAGGAGGGTTCCAGAAAAACACATCTGATATAGGGTTCCTTTCTTATGGATGCAGGCGATGAAGGGGAGCAGCTTCAAAGACAGACCTCCAAACCAGGAATCCCTGGAACCGCTTAGCCTTTGGGCACCTTTGCAATTCTGGAATGGGGTGGGCGGGCACAAATTCTCCACTGAAACAACAGTATCTGCGTAGCCGATTGGCTCTTCAGAGGCCAATCAGAAGCTTACCCACCTTGTTGGGCAACAGGCCCGCCCACCTTCTAAAAACCGCCCAGTAGGTGCCAAGAAAAGTACAGGTGGGTGAGATGGTGCCCATTGATACCATGTTGGGGAGCCCCGCCCTGCTCTAGACACAACCATTGAAATGGTTTTCTGGTTCTGGAGGAGGAACCACTGACTACTCTGAAAACGGGGATTCTTTGCCAATGTCCTGGCACTAAAGGTCCCTTCTCCTCCCACCAGCCCTCACATCCCATCCCTTTCTCCAGATTCAGTCATTTCATCCATTCTCCCCCCCCCCCTGTTTTTTTACCCTTTTCCTTGAGCAGGTGTGGAAGCCGCATGTCTTGCCCTGGAGGATGGATGTCTCCCACGGAGGCTGCTGCCAGTGGATTTTCCTGGGAGACAAAATGAGCTGGGCTGAAGCAGAGGTGGTGGTAGAGCTTCTTGGCCACTCTCTGCCCATCCCACCGAGTCAGCAACCTGTGTTAGCTACCCTGCCTGGCAACCAGCATTCATCAGAGACCAACTGTCTCTAAACATGGAGGTTCTATATAATGATCAGGGCTCAAAGCTTGGTAGCTACACCTTATCACGTTTTTTGTTCTGACTCCCCTTTTGAATTCACCCATGGGAGGGGCCACGGTTGACTTGTGTGTCCGCGAATTCCATAAACTTGTTCTACATTATATATGTCAAAATAATTACTTTGGTGCCTCCTGAGTTTTCTGCAGGTCAGTTCAATTGAGCTTTCTTTTTTGGAGTTATTATTCGATTCTTAAGGGAGCAGAGGAAACCGTCCCCTCTGCCTACTTTCTCCGCCTAATTTTATTAACCTCTGCCATACTTCCCCGTGTCATTTCTTTTTTTCAAATGAAAATCTCCAAACCCTTTAGTCTTTCGCCTTGAATACATGAACGCGTGTTGTTGCTGTGCCCAGTTTCCTGAATCGGACCCAGTGGGCTCATCAAGGTCCTTTTGTCAACTGCTCAGACTTGGCAGCATCTTCGTGAAGGCAGAGAAAGTAGACTTCTATAACCCTGCCAAGGCTGGTAGTTTTAACTGGCCACACTGGGAATTGGAACCTGCAGTATGTGCGAGGTTAAGAGCTCATGTATCTAATCTGGAGGAACCGGGTTTGATTCCCTAGCTCTGTCAGCTTCGAGCTGTGGAGGGCTTATCTTGGGAATTCAGATTAGCTTGTACACTCCCCACACATGCCAGCTGGGTGACCTTGGGCTATCACAGCTCATTGGAGCTCTCTCAGCCCCACCTACCTCACAGGGTGTTTGTTGTGAGGGGGGAGGGCAAGGAGATTGTCAGCCCCTTTGAGGCTCCCTTGTGAGAAAGGGGATATAAATCCAAACCTCCCTCCTCCTCCTTCTCCTCCTTCCCTCCTCTCTCCTGCAGGAGAGAAAAGGGATATAAATCCAAACTCTTCTTCTTCTCTTCTTCTTCTTCTTCTTCTTCTTCTTCTTCTTCTTCTTCTTTCTTCTTCTTCTTCTTCTTCTTCTTCTCTTCTCTTTCTTTCTTCTTCTTCTTCTTCTTCTTCTTCTTCTTCTTCTTCTTCTTCTTCTTTCTTCTGCATGCCAAGAAGAGGCTGTACCATCGAGCCATGCCCCTTTCTGCCTTCCCCAGCCTCCCTCTCAAGCAAACGCCCAATATTTTAAATCCATTTTTCTGTAATTCTTCTAGTTCAATAATGGCTCGACCCGCTTCTCCTCCCTCAGATTGATCAAGCCAGGAGCCAAGGCACCAACGTGGGCACCTCACTCTATTTCTAGCAGTCAAGGATGCTGTGTTGGCCAGACACATCAAGGCCTCTCAGCAAGACTGCCAGAATGTCTGGATCGGACTGCATGACCCCCAGAGGGTGAGTGTCCACTCTGCTTGTTTGTGACTTCTTAAATTTCAAAAGTTATCAGTACCTACTGAATTCATACAACTCAATTCAAAACAGTATTTCTCATGAATAGGTACCCAGATTCCTGGAAATCGCGGGCAATCACCTCTGCCCGTCAACATGGAGGCGCCTTCTGCACATTTATTTATTTATTTATTTATTTATTTATTTATTTATTTATAATCAATTTTATATACCGCCCCTCCCCTGAAGGGCTCTGGGCGGTGAACAACACAATAATAACAACAATGACGTTAAAATCGCAATTAAAACAGCGGATTAAATAAAATTACAGCGGCATCCGACAAAACTTCATAATACGTGAATAAACTCCAATTCTGAAAGCAGACCTAAAAGCTGGGAGGGGCCCCATACTTGGCGCGGGTCCAGAGGTGTGCAAGGGGAGGGCGCATATCAGTGGTCGCCCCTCCAAACGCCAGGAACAACGGTCTTACAGGCTCCTGCAGAACTCTAAGCTCCTCAGGGGTTCGGATAGCTGGTGGTAAAGTGTTCCATTGTGTGGCAAGGGCCAGCTGTAAAGGCCCTGGGTCTGCAGAGGCCAACCACATCATCGAGGGGCTAGGGACAACTAGTAAGTTGGCCTCTGCCTAACGCAGAGGCCTAGAGGGACATATGGGTAAGACGGCCCCTAAGGTAATGGCTGTCCCAGGCCGCGTAAGGCCTTAAAGGTGAGTACCCACACCTTATGAATGATTCGGAAGGCATTCGGTCTTCTTTGGAATTTTTGGTGCTTTTCACATTTGTGCCTGCAGGGGGTGCATTTTTAAAGCTAGTGGCACCAAAATTTCAGGGTATCATCTGGAGACTGTCCTGATGATGTCACCCAGGTTTGGTGAAGTTTGGTGAAGTTTCACTCAGGGGATCCAAAGGTATGGACCCCAAAGTGGGTGTCCCCATCCCCCATTGGTTCCAATGGGAGCTAACAGGAGGTGGGGGCACCTTTGAGAGATCACCTGCAGGGGCTGCTGGTGAGTCTCCCTGAAAGGTACCGCCACCCTTTGCTAAAGTTTGCTCAGGGCAAAGGTTCACCAAGCCTGGATGCTATTACCAGGAGGGCCTCCTGGAGCCACCTCGAAAGTCTATCTTCAAAAATGTGCAGCCTGCACAGAAATTTCCCGTTGGGTACAATGGTGCCAAGACACTGCAGAGCAGAGAACCTTGGGCAATTTCTTTGGGTGCCTGTCAAGGAGGCATTTTTAAAGCTAGTGGCACTATCCAGAGACTATCCTGATGATATCACCCAAGTTTTGGTGAAGTTTGGTTCAGGGAGTCCAAAGTTACAGACACTCAAAGGGGTAGCCCATTGGAAACAATGGGGGATGTGGCACCCAATTTGGGGGTCTATAACTTTGAAACCCCCGAACCAAACTTCACCAAACCTGGTTGATAACATAAATGCGGTATCTTCGAGACCGCATCACCCCGTATGTCCCTGCACGGCCTCTTCGCTCAACGGAGGCTAATCTGTTAGTGGTCCCTGGCCCCTCAATGATGCGGGCTGGCTTCCACGCTGGGCCAGGGCCTTACAGTCTCTGGCCCCGCCTGGTGGAACACCTCCTCCGGTAGTTCACCCTGCGGGACCTGTGAGTTCCGCAGGGCCTGTAAAACGTGAGTTGTTCCGGGCCGGCCTTCTCGGAGGGACTAGCCGCTGAAACGGTGCCCCAGCCAGTTTACCATCTAGGCTACTATCTACTGTGGCTCAGCTTCCTCCCTCTCCCCCAATTTCCCCTGGGAGAATTTTAATGAAAAATGGGGTTGGTCGGACGCCTTCCTATTATTATATTATTAGTATAGTGTTACCGCTGTTTTAAAGATTTTAATAACTTATTTATTGTATTTTAAGTCGTTGTACACCGCCCAGAGCCCCTAGGGGATGGGGCAGTATAAAAATGTAAACAATAAATAAATAAATAAATAAATAAAATAAAGAGAGTCTCTGGATGATGCACTGAAATTTTGGTGCTGCTAGCTTTAAAAATACACCCCCGCAGGCACAAATGCGAAAGAACACAAAAAATATTTTTAAAATACCAAAAAAGCCCAAAGTACAGCAGTTTTCCCAATTGGTCGTGGCCAGGACCCCGGTTCAGCGACATGAGTACCCTTCTGCTGACAGATGAGTGTTAGCTGTCAATTTGTTTCCAGGTGCAGTTCAAGGTGCTGGTTTGTATTTTTCGGGCCTCAACTGGCTTGGGGCCCAGAACTTGAAGGGGGGAGCCAGTCCCCCCTTCTGGGTGGGGGATCTCTGCCCCCAACTCCTGTTGCTCACCACATCAGCTGTAGTGGTATGTCACTCCCAGAAAGCAGAATGGAAGTGGCAAAGGGCAGCTCTAGGAATTACGAGAAACTCTATGGTAAAGCGGATACCTAGAACTACTCATGTTACAGTTTTGGGCTGGAAGTGCTTTTCTGGCCAGATTTTAAGCCTCCTTTCGTTCTGTCCAGCCCAGCAGCTAAGATGCTCCTCAGAGGCCCTGCTTTCTGCAGAGGTGATGTGAAAGGCAGGGCCCTTTCTGTGGCAGCTCCTCACCTTTGAAATGTACCTTCCCTTAAGACACAGCAGGAACCTAACTTACTGGTCTTTGGAGCAGCAGTGGCGTAGGAGGTTAAGAGCTCGTGTATCTAATCTGGAGGAACCGGGTTTGATTCCCAGCTCTGCCGCCTGAGCTGTGGAGGCTTATCTGGGGGATTCAGATTAGCCTGGGCACTCCCACACACGCCAGCTGGGTGACCTTGGGCTAGTCACAGCTTCTCGGAGCTCTCTCAGCCCGACCCACCTCACAGGGGGTTTGTTGTGAGGGGGGAAGGGCAAGGAGATTATAAGCCCCTTTGAGTCTCCTACAGGAGAGAAAGGGGGGATATAAATCCAAACTCCTCCTCCTCCTCCTCCTCCTCCTCCTCCTCCTCCTCCTCCTCTTCTTCTTCTTCTTCTTCTTCTTCTTCTTCTTCTTCTTCTTCTTCTTCTTCTTCTTCTTCTTCTTCTTCTTCTTCTTCTTCTTCTTCTTCTTCTTCTTCTTCTTCTTGTGTTCCATCCCAAAGTATTCTGCTAGGGTTGCCAGACAGTGACCGGCAACTGGCAGGAGGGTTATGGTGGGGAGAAGGTTAAAAACAAAGACAGACTCCTGTACTGATGGGAAGTCCAGATAGAAACTGACAAGAGAAACTCTTCTGGGAATCACCAGAAACTCTATCGTTAACAAAAGTTTCTGTTAATTCCTAGAGCTACACTTTGTCACTTCCAGTATGAACTTCATCCTTATTTTCTTTCCTTATTTTTAAAAAAGTGTTATTTTCTCTCCTGCCACTGTTTTGAGTCACGGTGGCGACAGGACTTGGGGGCAGCGGATAGTCCCACACCAGGGCACTCCAGCCCAGCTTTTTATCGGGGCTGTTAACTGAAGTTGTTTGACTTTGGTCTGGGGTGGTTAATTACTGTAGTTTGAGGCCACTCATGCTGCTTTTAATGCCTTGGTTTATTTTCATGCTTTTAAGAATTCGTGGTGAGCTACCTTGGAGAAATCTCTGGAAAGGCAGCTGGCCCATTTCCTATGTAAATGTATCCCTCATTGTTTGGTCCTTCTGCCCCTAACCAGAACTTTTTTCCTGTCAATGCAGAACCGACGCTGGAGATGGTCTGATAGATCTATAGTCAACTACAGGCCTTGGACTCCTGGTGGACCTGACAATTCTGGAAATAATGAATACTGCGTAGAGCTTGCCTGTAACACAGGTGAGCCTTTTCATCATCAGATGAGACGTCTCATACCCAGGGGTATGCCTTGTGGGGGGCATCAAAATGCAGGGTTCGTTTTGGGGTATTTTTAGTGGTTTTCCATTTTTGGCCTGCAGGGGGTGCAGTTTTTAGGCTAGCAGTACCAAAATTTCAGCGTATCATCAGGAGACTGTTCTTATGCTACCCCTCAAGTTTGGTGAGGTTCGGTTCAGGGAATCCAAAGTTATGGACTCCCAGAGGGGGTGCCCCCATCCCCCATTGTTTCCAATGGGAGCTAATAGGAGATGAGGGCTACAGATTTGAGGGTCCATAACTTTGGCCCCCCTGAACCAAACTGCACCAAACCTGGGGGGTATCATTAGGGCAGTCTCCTGATGAGACCCTGAACGTTTTGAGACTGTGCCTTCAGAAATGTGCCCCCTCCAGCCTGCAACTCCCATTGACAGCAATGCAGAAAACTCAATGCAGAACAAAGATTCTTGGGCAAATTTCTGGGATGTTCCTGCAGGGGGTGCATTTTTTGACGTATCAGCACCAACATTTCAGGGTATCATCTGGAGACGGTCATGATGGCACCCCCCAAGCTTGGTGCAGTTTGGTTCAGGGGGTACAAAATTATGGACCCTCAAAAGAGTAGCCCCCATCTCCTTAGCAAAGAATGGGGGATGGGGCACCCCCTTTGAGGGGGGGGGCATCCAACTCAGGTTTTGCCCAGGGCTACAGTTTGCCTCGTTATGCTCCTGCTCAAACCTGTGGGTCTCCCAGAGATGGAGTTACACTCACTGAATGAGCGGCAGTTCGGAAGCTTAGCTGAGTGTGGCAGCTGATGCCTAATTTTATGCCCCATCTTTCTCTCCTGTAAGGAGGCTGAAGGTGGCTTAGAAACTCCCTTCCTCTCCCCACAACAAACCCCTTGTGAACTAAGTGGGACTAAGAGTGGTCTGAATGAACTGTGACTAGTTCAAGGTCACCCAGCAGAAATGTAGGAGCAAGGAACCAAACCCAGCTCCCCAGATAAGAGTCCGCCGCTTGTGTGGAGGAGCAGGGAATCAAACCCGGTTCTCTACCTACTCTTAACCACTACACCAAGCTATCAAAAGGGGCTTTGCATACAGAAGGTCCAAGGTCCCAGGCAATGGTGACCTCCAAAACTGGTTACTGTGGTTTCGCTTCTATGCAGGGCTTCTGCCCCTCATCCCGGATCTGAAGCTCCAGCTGGACCAAAAATGTACGCAGTTGGTCCTTATTAGGTCGCTATGGAGAGTCTATAAGTGCCTGATGCTCTGTGAGCTGCACTGGCTCCAGGTGAAATACCTTATCCCTTTCTCGGCTCCTAGCTCTGACGGGTCTCGGCCTTCCAGAGGTGGTAGGGATCCAGCAGGTTCTCTCAGGTTCCCAAGAGTAGGCTACTAATTATTTGTGTGTGCTGAGAGGCCACTACCAATTGGTGATTTTGCCATGTGATTTTTGCCTTAGTTACACCTCTCCTCTCAACAGTAGCGCGCAGAACTTGAAGCAGTCTAGCATGTATGGCAGCCTGCGCCTGCGTGCATTCATTTCCCGCCCAAGGACCGGCGCAGCGGCTGTGTTCTTGCCACAGCCCCGCCCAGGAATGCCCCGCCCACAGAATGCCTGGCCCCGCCCTCGCCGTGTGTTCCCCGTCTAGCCCCATTGGCGCTTACACGGGCCACAGTTTGAATCCCACCTACCCATGTAAACCTGTTACTAAAATGTTTGGATCCCACCACTGGTCTGGGGCTCACCAGCTGGGCTCGCATTATCCAAGCAAGCGCATTTGGAAAGGCCCCATCCTAGAGAGCTGTTGTCAGTCCGAAAGGACAGAACTAACCTTGACCCACTGGACCCAGGCCTGAGTCTGGCACTCCATGGGTAAGGGGAGGGGGAACTTTGCACAGATCCCGGCCCTCGAAACGAAGCAGGCCCCGTGTTATCTTCCCCAAACTGCTTTTCTGTAAGTGCCCACCTCAAACAAACGACCCCTTTCAAACAATCTCGGGCTGTATTGGCAAAACGAACGGCCGGGCAGGAGGTGTGCCGCATTTGCCTCCCCTGTTCCTTATTTTTAACATTTTGCAGCTTGTATCTGCATAGCTCCACAGGTGCAGATGGTTGTATCAGTGGGACATCGGCATGGTTGGGGGGGTTCATTTGTCCATGTCATGCGTAGCTACGCATGAGTAAAGTGTAAAAATTTTTAAAGAGAAGTTTCTCTGTGCAAAGGTCGGATTGTTTCCGTGGGCAATCTAACTGCTGCCTGCCCAGATGTGCTGCGTGGCTGCAAAAAAAACAGGAAAACGGGTTCCTTTTTCCCCAACTGCAAACTCCATTGTTCATTTGCTGTGCGGAAGGGTACAGAGTAGGTACGCTGGCCTTGCTGATTTTTGCAAGGCGGCCTTTCACGTGTGCATGCCAAAGGTTGAAGAGATGAAGTCAGAACGATTGGCCACGTGCCAGGGGTCCAAATCCCACTTCCAGATTGGCCAGCCCCTCTAAAATTCCTGCAGGCTTAGCGACTGCCAGCACGCCAGTAGAGGAATAATTCAGCCCATATGTATTGTTGAAGGCTTTCACGGCCGGAATCACTGGGGTGCTGTGTGGTTTCCGGGCTGTATAGCCGTGTTCTAGCAGCATTCTCTCCTGATGTTTCTCGCTCTGCATCTGTATTGGCATCTTCAGAGGATCTGATAGTAGGAATGGAAAGCAAGTGGAGTATATACCCTGTGAGGTCAAAAAGGTGAGGCCCTCTGGTGTAACAGAGTAGTCTGGCATGTGAGTAACAAAGAAGTCTGTAGCTTCAGAGCAACAAATGAAGATAGCAAGAACAGGACGTGAATGCATCTGAATAGTGTATCCTTGTCTTTGTTTCCTTTGATTGATATTGTCTATTAGTTGTCCTGTGTTTGTGACAACTATAGACAATATCAATCAAAGGAAACAAAGACCAGGATACTTCTATTCAGATCCATCCACACAGCACCCCAATTCAGCCCATGCCAAGTACTCCCCTAAGAACTTCTATTTTTGGGCTCTCTGAAAGGCAAATTGTACAGAATCTGCTCTGGGTCTGAGAGGAGATGCACACATTTAGTCTCTGCAACTGCAGGATGAGTTGGCCTTTGACACTGCCAACCGCCCCTCCCCCCCCCCCGAAAAACCATCTTCTTTTGCCACCAAGTCACAGCTAACCTATGGTAACCCTGTAATGGTTTCTTAAGGCAGGAGATATTCAGAGGTGTTTCTTTTTTCTATTGCCCGCCTCCCCAGAATAACTCAGGATTCCATTCATTCATTCATTCATTCATTCATTCATTCATTCATTCATTCATTCATTCATTCATTCATTCATTCATT
>NC_059430.1:3279449-3307951 GCF_021028975.2 Sphaerodactylus townsendi | reverse complement strand
AAATGAATGAATGAATGAATGAATGAATGAATGAATGAATGAATGAATGAATGAATGAATGAATGAATGAATGAATGAATGAGTCCTGGGTTGTTACGGGGAGGCAGGCAATAGAAAAAACACCTCTGAATATCTCCTGCCTTGAAAACCGTACAGGGTTACCATAGGTTAGCTGTGACTTGGTGGCAAAAGAAGATGGTTTTTCGGGGGGGGGAGGGGCGGTTGGCAGTGTCAAAGGCCAACTCATCCTGCAGTTGCAGAGACTAAATGTGTGCATCTCCTCTCAGACCCAGAGCAGATTCTGTACAATTTGCCTTTCAGAGAGCCCAAAAATAGAAGTTCTTAGGGGAGTACTTGGCATGGGCTGAATTGGGGTGCTGTGTGGATGGATCTGAATAGAAGTATCCTGGTCTTTGTTTCCTTTGATTGATATTGTCTATAGTTGTCACAAACACAGGACAACTAATAGACAATATCAATCAAAGGAAACAAAGACCAGGATACTTCTATTCAGATGCATTCACCTATTGACCTTGCTATCTTCATTGTTACTCCCAAGCTACAGACTTCTTTGTTACTCACATGCCAGGCTACTCTATTCAGAGGGCCTCACCTTTTGACCTCACAGTATATATACTCCACTTGCTTTCCATTCCTACTATCAGATCCTCTGAAGATGCCAGCCACAGATGCAGGCGAAACATCAGGAGAGAATGCTGCTAGAACACGGCCATACAGCCCGGAAACCACACAGCACCCCAGTGATTCCGGCCGTGAAAGCCTTCAACAATACATATGGGCTGAATTATTCCTCTACTGGCGTGCTGGCAGTCGCTAAGCCTGCAGGAATTTTAGAGGGGCTGGCCAATCTGGAAGTGGGATTTGGACCCCTGGCACGTGGCCAATCGTTCTGACTTCATCTCTTCAACCACAGCATGCACACGTGAAGCCACCTTACACGAAATCAGCAAGGCCAGCATTGCCTGCTCTGGCCCCTTCCGCACAGCAAATGAACAATGGGTTGCAGTTGGGGAAAAAGGAACCCGTTTTCCTGTTTTTGCAGCCACGCGCATCTGGGCAGGCAGCAATTGGAGCCCACGGAAACAATCCGGCCTTTGCACAGAGAAACTTCTCTTTAAAATTTTTTTACTTCCCACTCATGCGTAGCTACGCAGGCATGGACAAATGAACCCCCCCAACCATGCCGATGTCCCACGATACAACCATCTGCACCTGTGGAGCTATGCAAATGCAAGCTGCAAAATGTTAAAAATAAGGAACAGGGAGGCAAATAAAGCACCTCCTGCCCGGCCGTTCGTTTGCCAGCTGCAACCCGGGATTGTTTGAAAGGGATCGTTTGTTTGGTGATTTTCCAAAAAACTCAGTTTGGGGAATATAACACGGGGCCTGCTCGTTTCGAGGACGGGATCTGTGCAAAGTTCCCCCTCCCCATACCCATGGAGTGCCAGACTCAGGCCTGGGTCAGTGGGTCAAGGACAGTTCTGTCCGCTCGGACTGACAGCAGCTCTCTAGGATGAGGCCTTTCACATCACCTTATGGATAATATGACCCAGCTGGTGGGCCCAGACCAGTGGTGGGATCCAAACATTTTAGTAACAGGTTCCCATGGTGGTGGGATTCAAACTGTGGCGTAGCGCCAATGGGGCTGGGCAGGGCACGACGAGGGCGGGGCCAGGCATTCTGTGGGCGGGGCATTCCTGGGCGGGGCTGTGGCAAGAACACAGCCGCTGCGCCGGTCCTTGGGCGGGAAATGAATGCACGCAGGCGCAGGCTGCCATACATGCTAGACTGCTTCAAGTTCTGCGCGCTACTGTTGAGAGGAGAGGTGTAACTAAGGCAAAAATCACATGGCGAAATCACCAATTAGTAACCCCCTCTCGGCACACACAAATAATTAGTAACCTACTCTTGGGAACCTATGAGAACCTGCTGGATCCCACCTCTGGGCCAGACCCTTCAGAGCTAGACCCTTGAAAGGGATAAGGTATTTCACCTGGAGCCAGTGCAGCTCACAGAGCATCAGGCACTTATAGACTCTCCATAGCGACCTAATAAGGACCTTTGCGGCCACATTTTGGTCCAGCTGGAGCTTCCGGGTCAGGATCAAGGGCAGCCCTGCATAGAGCGAGCCACAGTAACCAGTTTTGGAGGTCACCATTGCCTGGGACCTTGGACCTTCTGTATGCAAAGCCCCTTTTGATAGCTTGGTGTAGTGGTTAAGAGTAGGTAGAGAACCGGGTTTGATTCCCTGCTCCTCCACACAAGCGGCGGACTCTTATCTGGGGAGCTGGGTTTGGTTCCTTGCTCCTACATTTCTGCTGGGTGACCTTGAACTAGTCACAGTTCATTCAGACCACTCTTAGTCCCACTTAGTTCACAAGGGGTTTGTTGTGGGGAGAGGAAGGGAGTTTCTAAGCCACCTTCAGCCTCCTTACAGGAGAGAAAGATGGGGCATAAATCCAAACTCTTCCTCCTCTTCTTCCGAACTGCCGCTCATTCAGTGAGTGTAACTCCATCTCTGGGAGACCCACAGGTTTGAGCAGGAGCATAACGAGGCAAACTGTAGCCCTGGGCAAAACCTGAGTTGGATGCCCCCCCCCTCAAAGGGGGTGCCCCATCCCCCATTCTTTGCTAAGGAGATGGGGGCTACTCTTTTGAGGGTCCATAATTTTGTACCCCCTGAACCAAACTGCACCAAGCTTGGGGGGTGCCATCATGACCGTCTCCAGATGATACCCTGAAATGTTGGTGCTGATACGTCAAAAAAAATGCACCCCCTGCAGGAACATCCCAGAAATTTGCCCAAGAATCTTTGTTCTGCATTGAGTTTTCTGCATTGCTGTCAATGGGAGTTGCAGGCTGGAGGGCGCACATTTCTGAAGGCACAGTCTCAAAACGTTCAGGGTCTCATCAAGGAGACTGCCCTAATGATACCCCCCAGGTTTGGTGCAGTTTGGTTCAGGGGGGCCAAAGTTATGGACCCTCAAATCTGTACCCCTCAAGTCCTATTGGCTCCCATTGGAACCAATGGGGGGATGGGGAACACCCCCTCTGGGAGTCCATGGCTTTGGATTCCCTGAACCGAACCTCACCAAACTTGAGGGGGGTAGCATAAGAACAGTCTCCTGATGATACATGAGGCCACTGACACTGCTAGCCTAAAAACTTGTCCCCTTGCAGGCCAAAAATGGAAAACCACTAAAAATACCCCAAAAGCGAACCCACCATTTTTTGATGCCCCCTAGGGGCATACCCCTGGGTATGAGACGTCTCATCTGATGATGAAAAGGCTCACCTGTGTTACAGGCAAGCTCTACGCGGTATTCATTATTTCCAGAATTGTCAGAGTCCACCAGGAGTCCAAGGCCTGTAGTTGGAGCTATAGATCTATCAGACCATCTCCAGCGTCGGTTCTGCATTGAGCCAGGGAAAAAAAGTTTTTTGGTTAGGGGCAGAAGGACCAAACAATAGAGGGATACATTTACATAGGAAATGGGCCAGCTGCCTTTCAGAGATTTCTCCAAGGTAGCTCACCACGGATTCTTAAAAGCATGAGAAAATAAACCAAGGCATTAAGAAGCAGCATGAGTGGCCTCAAACTACAGTAATTAACCACCCCCAGACCAAAGTCAAAACAACTTCAGTTAACAGCCCAACCCCGATAAAAGCTGGGCTGGAGTGCCCTGGTGTGGGACTATCAAAAGCTGCCCCAAGTCCTGTCGCCACCGTGACTCAAAACAGTGGCAGGAGAGAAAATAACACTTTTTTAAAAATAAGGAAAGAAAATAAGGATGAAGTTCATACTGGAAGTGACAAAGTGTAGCTCTAGGAATTAACAGAAACTTTGTGCTTATGATAGAGTTTCTGGTGATTCCCAGAAGAGTTTCTCTTGTCAGTTTCTATCCTGGACTTCCCATCAGTACAGGAGTCTGTCTTTGTTTTTAACCTTCTCCCCACCATAACCCTCCTGCCAGTTGCCGGTCACTGTCTGGCAACCCTAGCAGAATACTTTGGGATGGAACACAAGAAGAAGGTATTATTGAACTAGGAAAGGTACAGAAAATGGTTAAAATATTGGAGCGTTTGCTTGAGAGGGAGGCTGGGGAAGGCAGAAAGGGGCATGGCTCGATGGTACAGCCTCTTCTTGGCATGCAGAGTATTATTGAACTAGGAAAGGTACAGAAAATGGTTAAATATTTGGAGCGTTTGGCAGGGGAGGCTGGGAGGAGGCAGAAGGGCATGGCACCGATGGTACAGCCACCTTCTTGGCATGCAGAGAAGAAGAAGAAGAAGAAGAAGAAGAGAAAGAAGAAGAAGAAGAAGAAGAAGAAGAAGAGGAGGAGGAGGAGGAGGAGGAGGAGGAGGAGGGAGGAGGAGGGAGGAGGAGGAGGAGGAGGAGGAGGAGGAGGAGTTGGATTTATATCCCCCCTTTCTCTCCTGTAGGAGACTCAAAGGGGCTTATAATCTCCTTGCCCTTCCCCCCTCACAACAAACCCCCTGTGAGGTGGAATTAGGGCTGAGAGAGCTCCCGAAGCTGTAGCCTAGCCACAGGTCACCCAGCTACAGGCGTGTGTGGGAGTGCCCAGGCTAATCTGAATCCCCCAGATAAGCCTCCACAGCTCAGGCGGCAAGAGCTGGGAATCTGACCCGGTTCCTCAGATTAGATACAGGCTCTCTTAACCTCCCTCATGCCACTGCTGCTCCAAAGACCAGTAAGTTAGGTTCCTGCTGTGTCTTAAGGGAAGGTACATTTCAAAGGATGAGGAGCTGCCACAGAAAGAGGGGGCCCTACCCCTTTCCCACATCACCTCTGCAGAAAGCAGGGCCTCTGAGAGCATCTTAGCTGCTGGGCTGGACAGAACAGAAAGGAGGCTTAAAATCTGGCCAAGAAAAAAGCACTTCCAGCCCAAAACTGTAACATGAGTAGTTCTAGGTATCCCGGCTTTACCATAGAGTTTCTGCGTAATTCCTAGAGCTGCACCTTTGCCACTTTCATTCTGCTTGCTGGGAGTGACATGCCACTACAGCTGATGTGGTGAGCAACAGGAGTTGGGGGCAGAGATCCCCCACCCAGAAGGGGGACTGGCTCCCCCCTTCAAGTTCCTAGACCCCAAGCCAGTTGAGGCCCGAAAAATACAAACCAGCACCTTGAACTGCACCTGGAAACAAATTGACAGCTAACACTCATCTGTCAGCAGAAGGGTACTCATGTAAGCTGAACCGGGGTCCTGGCCACGACCAATTGGAAGAACTGCTGTACTTTGGGCTTTTTTTTGGTATTTTAAAATATTTTTTTTTGTGTTCTTTAGGCATTTGTGCCTGCGGAGGGGTGTATTTTTTAAAGCTAGCAGCACTTTTAAAATTTCAATTCGTCATCCAGAGACTCTCTTTATTTTATTTATTTATTTATTTATTTATTGTTTACATTTTTTATACATGCCCATCCCTAGGGGCTCTGAGTGGAATGTATTACAACTGACAAAATACAATAAATAAGTTATTAAAATCTTTAAAACAGCGGTAACACTATACTAATAATATAATAATAGGAAGAGCGTCCGACCAACCCCATTTTTCATTAAGAGTTCTCTGGGGAGAATTGGGGGAGAGGGAGGAGAGCTGAGCCACAGATAGATAGTAGCCTAGATGAGTAGAAGCTGGCTGGGGCACCGTTTCAGCGGCTGAAGGTCCCTCCGAGAAGGCCGGCCCGGAACAACTCACGTTTTACAGGCCCCTCTGCGGAACTCACCAAGGTCCCGCAGGGAACCCGAACTACCGGAGGAGGGTGTTCCACCAGGCGGGGCCAGAGACTGTAAGGCCCTGGCCCAGCGTGGAAGCCAGCCCGCATCATTGAGGAGCCAGGGACCACTAACAGATTAGCCTCCGTTGAGCGAAGAGGCCGTGCAAGGGACATACGGGGTGATGCGGTCTCGAAGATACCGCATTTATGTTATCAACCAGGTTTGGTGAAGTTTGGTTCGGGGGTTTCAAAGTTATAGACCCCCAAATTGGGTGCCACATCCCCCATTGTTTCCAATGGGCTACCCCTTTGAGTGTCTGTAACTTTGGACTCCCTGAACCAAACTTCACCAAAACCGGGTGATATCATCAGAGATAGTCTCTGGATAGGTGCCACTAGCTTTAAAAATACCTCCTTGACAGGCACCCAAAGAGAAATTGCCCAAAGGTTCTCATGCTCTGCAGTGTCTTAGCTTTCCCATTGTACCCAGCGGGGGAAATTTCTGTGCAGGCTGCACATTTTGAAGATAGACTTTGGAAATGGCTCAAGGAGGCCCTCCTGGTAATAGCATCAGAGCTTGGTGAACCTTTGCCCCTCAGGGGAAGCAAACTTTAGCAAAGTTGGCCGGTACCTTTCAGGAGACTCACACCAGCAGCCCTGCAGGGAATTAGATGCCTCTCAAAAGGGTGCCCCCACCTCCTGTTAGCTCCCATTGGAACCAATGGGGGATGGGGACACCCACTTTGGGGTCCATACCTTTGGATCCCCTGAGTGAAACTTCACCAAACTTCACCAAACCTGGGTGACATCATCAGGACAGTCTCCAGATGATACCCTGAAATTTTGGTGCCACTAGCTTTAAAAATGCACCCCCTGCAGGCACAAATGTGAAAAGCACCAAAAATTCCAAAGAAGACCGAATGCCTTCCGAATCATTCATAAGGTGTGGGTACTCACCTTTAAGGCCTTACGCGGCCTGGGACAGCCATTACCTTAGGGGCCGTCTTACCCCATATGTCCCTCTAGGCATTTTCTGCGTTAGGCAGAGGCCAACTTACTAGTTGTCCCTAGCCCCTCGATGATGTGGTTTGGCCTCTGCAGACCCAGGGCCTTTACAGCCCTGGCCCTTGCCACACAATGGAACCACTTTACCACCAGCTATCCAGAACCCCTGAGGAGCTTGGAGAGTTCTGCAGGAGCCTGTAAGACCGTTGTTCCTGGCGTTTGGAGGGGCCGACCACTGATGTGCGCCCTCCCCTTGCACACCTCTGGACCCGCGCCAAGTATGGGGCCCCTCCCAGCTTTTAGGTCTGCTTTCAGAATTGGAGTTTATTTACGTTTTATGAAGTTTTGTCGGATGCCGCTGTAATTTTATTTAATCCGCTGTTTTAATTGCGATTTTAACGTCATTGTTGTTATTATTGTGTTGTTCACCGCCCAGAGCCCACTTCAGGGAGAGAGTATATAAAGTGATTATAAATAAATAAATAAATAAATAAATAAATAAATAAATAAATGTGCAGAAGGCGCCTCCATGTTGACGGGCAGAGGTGATTGCCCGCGATTTCCAGGAATCTGGGTACCTATTCATGAGAAATACTGTTTTGAATTGAGTTGTATGAATTCAGTAGGTACTGATAACTTTTGAAATTTAAGAAGTCACAAACAAGCAGAGTGGACACTCACCCTCTGGGGGTCATGCAGTCCGATCCAGACATTCTGGCAGTCTTGCTGAGAGGCCTTGATGTGTCTGGCCAACACAGCTCAATCGGCTTGACTGCTAGAGAAATAGAGGTGAAGGTGCCCACGTTGGTGCCTTGGCTCCTGGCTTGATCAATCTGAGGGGAGGAGAAGGCGGGTCGAGCCATTATTGAACTAGAAGAATTACAGAAAAATGGATTTAAAATATTGGGCGTTTGCTTGGCAGGGGAGGGAGGCTGGGGGGGAGGAAGGCAGAAAGAGGGGCATGGCTCGATGGTACAGCCTCTTCTTGGCATGCAGAAGAAAGAAGAAGAAGAAGAAGAAGAAGAAGAAGAAGAAGAAGAAGAAGAAGAAGAAGAAGAAGAAGAAGAAGAAGAAGAAGAAGAAGAAGAAGAAGAAGAAGAAGAAGAAGAAGAAGAGAGAGAAGAAGAAGAGAAGAAGAAAGAGTTTGGATTTATATCCCTTTTCTCTCCTGCAGGAGAGAGGAGGGAAGGAGGAGAAGGAGGAGGAGGGAGGTTTGGATTTACTATCCCCCTTTCTCTCCTGCCAAGGGAGCCTCAAAGGGGCTGACAATCTCCTTGCACCTCCCCTCCTCAAAACAAACACCCTGTGAGGTAGGTGGGGCTGAGAGGAGCTCCAAGAAGCTGTGACTAGCCCAAGGTCCACCCAGCTGGCATGTGTGGGGAGTTATTACAAGCTAATCTGAATTCCCCAGATAAGCCCTCCACAGCCTCAGGCTGACAGAGCTAGGGAATCAAACCCAGTTCCTCAAGATTAGATACATGAGCTCATGCCTCTCACATACTGCAGGTTCAATTCCCAGTGTGGCCAGTTAAAACTACCCGGCAGCGGGTTATGGGGAATCTCTTTCTCTGCCTTGCGAGAGATGCTGCCAAGTCTGAGCAGTTGACAAGGACCTTGATGAGCCCACTGGGTCCGATTCAGGAAACTGGGCACAGCAACAACACGCGTTCATGTATTCAAGGCGAAAGACTAAAGGGTTTGGAGATTTTCATTTGAAAAAAAGAAATGACACGGGGAAGTATGGCAGAGGTTAATAAAATTAGGCGGAGAAAGTAGGCAGAGGGGACGGTTTCCTCTGCTCCCTTAAGAATCGAATAATAACTCCAAAAAAGAAAGCTCAATTGAACTGACCTGCAGAAAACTCAGGAGGCACCAAAGTAATTATTTTGACATATATAATGTAGAACAAGTTTATGGAATTCGCGGACACACAAGTCAACCGTGGCCCCTCCCATGGGTGAATTCAAAAGGGGAGTCAGAACAAAAGCAGTGATAAAGGTGCCAATACCAGAAGCTTTGAGCCCTGATCATTATATAGAACCTCCATGTTTAGAGACAGTTGGTCTCTGATGAATGCTGGTTGCCAGGCAGGGTAGCTAACACAGGTTGCTGACTCGGTGGGATGGGCAGAGAGTGGCCAAGAAGCGCCTCTTCCTACCTCTGCTTCAGCCCAGCTCATTTTGTCTTGGAAAAAAATCCATGGCAGGCAAGCCTCCGTAGAACATCCATCCTCCAGGGCAAGACATCGCTTCCACACCTGCTCAAGGAAAAGGGTAAAAAAACAGGGGGGGGGGAGAATGGATGAAATGACTGAATCTGGAGAAAGGGATGGGATGTGAGGGCTGGTGGGAGGGAGAAAGGGACCTTTAAGTGCCAGGACATTGGAAAAGCGAATCCCGTTTTCCAGAGTAGTCAGTGGTTCCCTCCTCCAGAACCAGAGAAAGGAAACCATTTCCCAATGGTTGTGTCTAAGAGCAGTAGGCGGGGCTCCCCAACTTATGGTATCCAATGGGCACCACATCTCACCCACCTGTACTTTCTTGGCACCTACTGGGGTTTTAGAAGGTGGTAGGCCTGTTGCCACTTAACAAGGTGGGTAAGCTTCTGATTGGCCCCTCCTGAAAGAGCCAATGCATTTCTGCCATGAATACTGTTGTTTCAGTGGAGAATTTGTGCCCGCCCACCCCATTCCAGAATTGCAAAGGTGCCCAAAGGCTAAGCGGTTCCAGGGATTCCTGGTTTGGAGGTCTGTCTTTGAAGCTGCTCCCCTTCATCGCCTGCATCCATAAGAAAGGAACCCTATATCAGATGTGTTTTTCTGGAACCCTCCTGAGTGAGAGATCCTACAAACTGCTTATGGGACTGTCCACAGAGAGGAAGGAAGGATTCTGCCATAGACTAAGTTCTGGTCTCTGGGAATGATTACAGAATATTGTGCACAAACAGGCAAAATGCTAAGTGAGATTTGCGGGTTGAGTCTGGGGAGTTCTGCAGAAACCACTCTTGGGCCTGGACCCAGCGACCCAGGGAAGCCACAGAAGGCCAAAGGTGACCCAGGGGAAGGGGCCCATCTTCTCTTCCAGTCCTGTATGGAGAGCAGAGCGGGATGAAAGGGAGGAGGCTGAGGAGGCTCAGGTGGCAGCTGGACCAACGGGACTCTACCACCAATTGCAGTGGCAAATCCAAGGCAGACAAACAGGGCCTTCAACCCTGGCATGGAAGACAGCATTGCGAACACGGCTCCTGTAATGATAACCTAACTGAAGAAGAGATGGTTTTTGTATCCTAGTTGAGTCTTGGCTCACAAGCTCCTTTTCCCTTCCTCCCCACAACACACACCTTGTGAGCAGGTGAGTTCTGAGAAGACTGTGACTGCCCCAAAGTCACCCAGCAGGTTTCACAGTGAGGAGAAGAAGAAGAGTTTGGATCTATTCCCTCCCTTTCCCTCCTGTAAAGAATCTCTAAGCACCAGCCTGACTCGTAGTAATGAAAGGAAATCCCTTGTCTATCAGGGGAAGAGAAGAGACTACATATAACTCAGCCTTTCCAGCTGGAGGAGCCGCTCAGTAAAGAGCCGAGGACAAAAATAACAACCACGAGGTCTCACCCAAAGGTCAGCTTTCAGGGGTGATGGACAACTGACCATTAGGAATGTCCAGAAATCTCACCAGAGGATTTTGGGGTGCAAAATAACCTCTCTGCTGGCTTCCTTACCGCTTTGGCTGAACACCCCAGACTGCTTTTTAGCGTGTGCATCACCCGTCACCCAGAAGACGAATCCCATTATTTGGGACGCTCAGCTCAAAGCTCTCATGACGGCAGAATCTAATGTAGTGAGAACCAGATTTGTCATCCCCATCCCTGACTCCTGCACATGGAAGCCTTCATTCTTTGTAGAAACCGATGTAGGCACATTTAGGCAGCATGAGCAGGGAGCAGCCTGATGTTCCTGCTTCTACTTACGAGGGAGGACGCCTGGCACTCACCTGTCTCTCTGTATGCAGCTGGTTCACCTGCGGGCTGACAATTGATTATTTACACCTGTGCAGCGGCGGCGTTTGTTGGGGCTTTTATAGGCTGCATTTGTGGGTGGGTCAATTTCTTTGGAAAATGTACAGTAAAGTAAACTCTGAGATATGGCCTGTCTTTGAGGAAGTATTTTGCATATAATCTGATATAAATGTTTACCTTGAGAAAACACATAGTGTATCTAGAGCAGGGTAGGAGCCGTTAACACTCAAGAAGCCATTTGGACCCGTTTCCACAGGAAAAAACACTTGGAGCATAAATAATTTTTGACATTTTAAAATAGAATTAACACTGTATATATTGGGGTTTTAAACTTTTACTCACTCATTCTGAAAGCGCATGGATCGTCGCCCTGCCTGCCTGCAGTCTTGCGGGGAGGCGATGGGGCCAGCGGCACCGGCCTCACGGCAGCTGGGAAAGTGCCAGCTCCCACTCCAGCGGGGCAGGCCGAGAGGAAGCCCGTGGCCCATCGGCTGCTTGGCGGGCAGTTGATGCGCCAGCCCTGCTGCCTGCAGGCGGGCAGAATGAGGAGCCAGCAGCTCGGCTCCGGTGGGCCGCGCCCAGTGCAAGGAGCAGAAGAGCCGCGTCGCGGCTGCCGAGCCGCAAGGTTCCCCTACCCTGATCTAGAGGACGTATCAGGATGTGTTTGGAAAGGGGAATGAGGGAGACTGGAGCCATTAACGCCGACACCAAAGCATCAGAGCTGCAGTTATGTAATGGGCAGAGGCGGATGCGCCAGTCAGCAGCCTGCAGACACTGGGAGCTGTCAGGGAATTGACCGGAGTCAAGTCAGGGTGGGCTGGACAGTGGGTAACAATGGGTTTGTAATGACCTGCCCCCCATAGGTAGATGGGGAGGGGGTGGGCCAACAGTGGGGCCTCCCCATTGGGCAGCTGCTTAATCAGCCCCCTCTGGGAGTTTGGGAGCTCTGACCAGGGTTGTGCCAACAAGGGGGGGCATTTCATTCTCTCTCGTGATGGTGGCCCACGGGTTGAACCACTGATTTTGCTGGCACAGCTTTGCAGTGTGAGAAAGGGCAATCCCACGTCCAGACCAGGAGCAGGAATTTGCTCCTGAGAGACTCTGGCCCACTGCGGCCACTGCAGATACGCAGCACTGCTGCACGGCTGCTCTGCAGCAGCATAACTGGTTCCAGTCCTGCATTATTGCCTCTCATGCCAGCATCAGGGCTACTTACATTGGTGTTTTGGACATGCCGCACCCTCTGACCTTTCCCCCTCCCCTTTCAGGATGGCATCCTAAACTCTTCACTATCAGCCTCTACATCCCAAGTCAAAAAGAAAGTTCCCTTTAGACTTTGCAGGTTACTTGTGGGTCAGACGTAGTTCACTGGACCTTTTAAGCAATATTGTCTCTTGTGACAGGCGAAAGCGTTCTCCAGGTCCACGGAATATATCCGATGAAGTGAGCTCCTGGCAGAAGCTAGCAAACCCTGGGCGTCCTTTAGGTCTGCACCAAAGTTACAATTATGGACAATGGCCAGCGTGCGGGTATTAGTTTCACAGCAGTGGATTCTAGTCTAGAGATCTGGGCTTGCTTCTCCTCTCCTCCACTTGACCAGTGGACTCTTCTCTAGAGAACTGGGTTCGATTCCCCTCTCCTCCACTTGACGAGCAGACTCTAATCCGAAATACCGAATTCAGTTCCCCATTCCTCCAGTCCAAGCCTGCTGGGTGTCTTTCGGTCAGTCACAGTTCTCTCAGAACTCTCTCAGCCCCACCAAACTCGCAGGGTGACTTTTGTGGGGAAGGGGTTTGTAAGTTTCTTTGAGACTCCTCACAGTTGAGAAAAGCCGGGTATAAATCAAACCAGTCCTCCTCTTCTTGAATGTAGCTGTTCTTCAGAGGACCAACATGGCGACCCTCTGAAAAAGGGTCTCAACCTTTTCCTGCTAGATATTTCTTGATTGGAGAAGCCACGCAGAATGGATCCATGAACTTGTCAGCTCAGCTCATTTCCCATTGGCCAGTGGTGATCAGATGGGCAATTAAGTGACAGGCTGACAATATGCTACTTTTTGGTGTTGACTCACATGGAAGAACTTTTATGTATTTAAAATATTGATATATTATGTGTAAAGGTTTCAATGGTTTCAATGGTGTTGATGGTAAGGTAACCTTGAGTGCATTCCACAGCCCGGGCGATGGGCCAGCTTCATCGGCGGAGACTTTATCTTTGCGCGGGAGATGAGGACTCCGTTCCCATGGGAAGCAGGAAGGGGGGATGGGGTGAATAAAGAGTTATAACCTGTGCTTCCTGGCGGGAAGTGTCATTCCTGCCACTTTCACCGTGTACTGAGCTTTTCTAAGATGTCTGAATAAGCGGTCTTTTTCACCGAGAGGCCTTTTATTTCTGCTTCTATGGAATTCCTTACATTGTGGCAGGAATCGCTTAATCCCATCTATCTTACTAGTGCAGTGGACCTCTGGTAATATAGGCATGGAGAGGTTGAATGTTACCTCACCCGAGAAGAGTCTTGTTAGCCCCAAAGAGAACTCCAGAGCCTTTCCCCTTCTGGATCTGGAGGGAACGGCGGAGAAACGGGCCTGCGCTGGTGACTCTTTCCCGTCCTAAATATCATGCCGCAGGAGTCTTCCCTTTACTCCACGTTGGAGCGAGGGGCGTGGCGAAGCGACCATGCAGGGACTTACATGAGTGGATTTGTTCCATCTATGGATCGGCCTGTGGATCCGGATCTCTACCACGTTTTAGGTGGCTGGATTACAAACCTCAGATGCAACCCTGTCCATGGAGGAGGCGGGCCTGACCACCTTTCATCGCGGCAGCAGGAATCCATTGGAGGCGGTTCCTGGTTCGAAAGCTGAGTGATGCTCCCAAGAACCACCGTGGCACAGCACTGGGGCCCACGTCCAAAGGACACTGGGACTAAACCTGGGATTGGGAGGGTATCCGTGCTGTTTTTCCAATCGGACCCCCCTGACCCGGGTTAGCAGCCGCTACCACTGAGGTGCCACCGAGGGAATTACCCGGTGGCTACGGTGTCTCCGATAATATACCCTTCCAGATGGCGAAAGTCCGAAGAAAGCCTGCACTCCTAGCGGATCTGTTCCCTCTCCCATCGAAGGGAGACCTGGGATGAGGAAGTGGGGAGGCGACTCGCGAGATGCCCAAAGCATGGACCCGTGAGCGTCAGCTATGGGAGGAGGAAGCGGGTACAGTTGCAGCAAAATGAAGCGAAAACCTGCCGGAAGGGACCGGGGAGCGGCAGCATAGCGCAAAGAAGTCCAGCTTCGAGTTGGACCGTGCCAAAGATGCGCTCAAGCGACAATAATGCCAGAATCTGTCAGTCCATGATAAAAGTCCTGGAACACTCCAGACTGGATTTACAACGGCAGCTGAAAGCGTTCAGGCCCTCGCCTTAGCATAAAGAGTAGAAGCTCCTGCAGCTTTTAAGCCGGCCGACGAACCCTGAAGCTAAATTGGAGCGAGGAAAAGCTGCTCTGCATCGCACCAGGATGCATTGATTCCGCCAAAGGAGGGCTGGCTGCGTTGGAGAGGAGCTAAAGGAGGCAGCAGACCAGGAAGCCTAAGAGTTGGAGTCTATGCTGTTACTGTAGTATAAGTTGCCGGTGCGGGGGGTACGTACCTGGAGTCCTGCCACCCTAAGCGTAATGTCAGCTCGCAGCCAAAGCGCCCGATTCCGGCCCCTCCCGTGCAACAGCAATGCCCTGCCCAACCACCTGCTCAACCCAGCGCCCAGCTGCCGCCTGCCCCGCGCCAAGAGCCGTGGAGGCAGAGGGTTACTATAGGCCCCGATACCCGGCCCACGTTTTGATGGGACCCGGCTTCAAACTTCCCTACTTTATTTTGCAACTCAAGTACTTACTTGGGAAGACTACAGTGATTTATACCCGGTCTAGTAGCTGAAAAATCAGGGACATCGGCTCCAGTCCCTGGATGGGGCAACAACCGACTGGTTCGTGACTCTTTTGGAGTTGCAAGATGAAGACTCTTTCGCCACGGTGCCCGCATTCCCTCAAGAAGCCTTAAAGGCGCTTCCAAGATCAGAAGCCGAGAATGGAAGCCTATCCGCACCATCAAAACTATCCAGCAAGGCAACGCTTCGTTTGCTAGAATTTGCCCGTGAATTTCGTGCGCGGCTGGCTGCTTTCGACTCCCTCCTGTAGGTGGCCTGAGCGCATGAAATCACGGCGAATGCGCTTCGGATGCTGTGGGACGGCAAGCTTCGTGAAAGCGGTGTTTTAATTAGGGTTCATCGATACTATTGCTTGGATTGGATCAGTTGGGATCCCAGGTGAAACGTCTCGTTTGGAATACATTTCGTGCGGAGGCCGTATACCCGGCAAAACCTGCCACTAAAGCCCTGCAAAGTCAAACCCAGCCGCCCCTACTGAGAGAAACCACCTCTGAGCGCCGTCGTCGAGCTGGGATTGTGCACCTTTACTCTGCGAGGATTAGGAGTCATCTAGCGTAACTGTCCCAAGAAACAAAAGACTCCAACGCTCCAGCTTCGCGCACTCCATCTGTAAACCACCACGAATCGGGTCGGGGCCGCCTCCAGCCAGACTCGTCTAAAAGCCCCGGTCCATCGAAGGAGCCCAGAGGAGGGAAAAAGCTGTTTTGCCTTTCGCCAGCCCCATGGACATGAGTCCGACTCTAATGGCGGTGAGTGGAAGGCAAGCTCCCATTACTGTCAAAGCGTTTCTGGCCAACCCAGCTAAACACACTGCGCATTATAACCTCGGCCCTTGTGGATTCTGGCTGCTCCCATTTGCTTAATGCGGCCCCATTGGGTGGCAGAGGAGCTAGGTCTGGATCAAATTCCCTGGCTAAGCCCATACCATTCACCCAAATGGGCCGGCGGGCCCTCGGGGAGCGAAGGACGGCCCAGTTCAAAAACTGGCACCTGCTCCTCCGCTTCGCCGACCATTTGGGAGAAATTAGATTTTATTTTGAAGCCGGTAATGAAACCTCCATAATAGTTTTAGGCATGCCATGGTTATTATTACATGAACCAAAGTTCATTTGGAAAAAACGGATCTTAGAATTCGCGCTGACCCTCCCTGCGGTGAACTTACACGCATTAGGTGGAAAACCCAACTTCTCCTGACACACACCCTCCTGGCTTCATCAGCGATTGCTCCGATTCTGTTGGCATCACCGGCGATACCATGTAGTCTAGCCAGAGTTTTTCAGGAGCAAGAATCTCGCGATCGAGTTGCGCCACCCATAGAGACACTGACTGCAAAGATGCGTTATACAACCAGAGCAGCGCCTTAACTGCCCAAGGTAGAATCTACCATTATGAGTCCCAATGAGGAGGAAGGAACCTTTGTGCCTTCTTGGACAAGAATTTTCCTTCAGCGGGTTCATCACGATGAGCTACCAAACACACCGCAGCTGCTTTCCGTTTTGTTTGTGAAAAGAAAGATGGGTCTTCTGGCTTTGCACAGATTATCGAGGTCTCAATGCCCAGTCTCCCTGTCCAATAAAATACCCTTTGCCTTTGATCAAAGGGACCTTTTTAGGCGCTTACTGGGCAAAGTAGGCGCATTTTACTAAATTGGACTTGAGAGAAGCTTACTACAGGGTCAGAATTGCTGAAGAGCTATGAACACTTGACTCGCACGTTTAACACAAAGTTTGGACAGTTTGAATGCTTGATAATGCCATTACGGTTAGAGTGGGGCCCCGAGGGGCTTTTGCCATGGCCCATATCAACGAAGTTCTCCATGATTTATTGTACAAAGGGAGTTGTGAGTATGTACTTAGATGGCCGTTTTAGATTTTATTCCACAAAACCACTTAGAAGAGCATGAAACATTGGTTGAGGAGGTATTGGAAGCAACGCTTTTCGACAACTCTCTCTTTGCCAAGGCTATCAAATGCTGTTTTCACCAGACCTCCATTGACTATTTGGGTTACGGATCTACGGCCGAGGGCTTGAAAATGGATCCTGCTAAAATTGGCCAGCGGTCCTCCAATGGCCTGCCCCCCCACCAACCATGCCAAAAGAACTCCAATCTTTTTCTTGGTTTTGCTAATTTCTATCGTGACTTTTATACCCCAATTACAAGCTGAACTGACTCTCCTCTCTCACAGATATACCTCTTAAGCGCTAAGGGTAAAAGATCCACTGTCCGCCAAGCCGGGGCCCCCCCTTTCCCTGGTCTGAAGAGTGTCAAACAGCCTTTCAACTCTTAAAGTCTGCTTTTACCACGAACCCATATCTTAAAGCACCCTGACCCAGATCTCCGGTTTGCTGGTTCCGCGTGGATGCCTCCGGACAAAGCACTTAGGGCGAAGCCCTGTTGCAGAAAAATAAAGATGGTAAAGGCTGGTTCCGTGTGCTTATTTATCTAAGAAGAAATTCTCTGGTGCTTTGAACTCAGCAACTGGACTGGTAGGGGATAAAGAGACTGCAGCCATCAAAGTGCTAGCACTCTCCACTTGGCCACTGGCTGGGAGGGGCTAAACACCCCTTGCCCCAGGTTTGAATTAGGATCACAAAACCCTGGCAGCGGCTCTTTCCACCCCCCCTCAAGATGTCATAAAACAACTCCGTTGGGCGATTTCTTTTTTCTCGTTTCTGGATTTCCACAGTCCATTTTTTCCCGGGAGAAACCAATAAACTGGCTGGCCAGGCTCACCAGCGCCTACCCAGAGGGAGGGTGGAGCTGCCTTACGGAGACATTCAGCGCACTGTTCTCTCTCCCGCACTCCCAGTTGCAGGGCTGGCTGTCACCCGATCTCAAAGCGTCCACTCCCTCCTCCACCCCATTCCTAGTCTTCGTCTCTCCTTTCCTCGCAGGGGAACTTCGGGCTGCGCGCGGGAGCCTCCAGCGGAAGAAAGTGACTCGGTGGGTTTGGAGAATGGAGTTTTGGGGAGGGGAATGTTGGCTCAGGTGCGCTCACCTCCATAAGCGGGTTCTGGAAAGCCTGCCCGCGTGCCGCTTCCGGCTGGACGTTTTGGCAGCTTTCCTAAAACTCTGCGACTTTGGCCGCCCGGCAGGTTCTGGTGGTGGCGCAATGCGCTGGGGACCATTGAAGGCATATAATTAGAGCCGCTTTGGGGTTTGTTACGAAGCCAAACTCACATCGGGGAAAGCCCCATGGGCTCCATTGAAAGAGCCTCTCCGATGGCCTCCGCCCGCCGGGAAGTCATCTCCCGTAGTTTGTACGGATTTGCCGAAAGTCATGGCAGCTACGGTTTCATTGATTCAGTGGTGGACTTATTTTTCTCTAAATGGCCATTTTATTCCGTAGCTGTCCCCTCGGCTCCTAAGTTGGCTTGCGGCTGTTCATTCGGCATGTTGCCGATCTACGTTTCAGCCCCGTTAAGGTGGTCTCCGACCCATGACCCCAGATTCATCTCGAAGTTCTGGGGAAGGCGTTTTTGCAGGATTGATGCGGGGCCGCCCGGCTAATCGCCGCTACCACGTTCAAAGTGGCCCGGTGGGGAGGCGGAAGAGCAGACAGGAACCCTAAGAGGCAGTATTTCACGTTGTTACACCTTTACCACCAAGACCAATTGGTCGCGAGCTTATTCCGTTTGCGCGAGATTACGCATTATAACAATCGCGGTTCATAGCAGTACTAAGAAACCCCTTTGAAATTGTGTCTGGTCCACTCCTTCCGCCCGTTGCCACAACTACCGCGACAGCTTTGGACCCTCAGAGTTTCAACAATGGATTTACGTCCCTAGCGAGGGGTGGAAATGGGTCCCAGACCGCCTTACAACAGGCTAAGGACTCCCCAGCTGCACCAGCGGATAAACTTACCCATCAGTTTTCCTCTGCGTGTAGAAGCAGGTGTATTTGTCTGCAAAATCTCGAGGCGTGCATAAATTTTTCCAAAGCAGCTGGCAAGATTTGTGGGACCTTTCAGATTACTAAAGTGATTAATGATGTCACTGCCCGATTGGATTTGCCTAACTCTCTTGAAGTAACATTCATCCCTGTCTTCCATTCCAGCTTGCTCCAAAGAGGCTCCAGCTTCCGATGTCTGGCAAACCGCCGGAGAAGGCCCCACAGTATTATTGATGGCCACAAAGCACTACGAAATTAGCCTGGCGCCATCCTGGACTCTAACTTTAATATGGCGGCTTGCAATATTTAGTCTCTTGGGTGGGATATTCCTCTGGAATTTATAATCAATGGGTTTATTCCGAAATATGTCGGCCCCACCCTTATTCTGCTTTCCACCGCACCTTTCTCGCGCCAAACCTGGGGGGGGAGGGTTAATAGCTTCTTTAAGGGAGGCAGAGTGTAAAGGTTTCAATGGTTTCAATGGGTGTTGATGGTAAGAGTAACCTTGAAGGTGCATTCCACAGCCGGGCGATGGGCCAGCTTCATCGTGAGGAGACTTCATCTTTTCTTCGCGGAGATAGGGGACTCCGTTCCCATAGGAAGCAGGAAGGGGGGGGATAGGGTGAATAGAGGATTATAACCTGTGCTTCCTGGCGGGAAGTGTCATTCCTGCTTCCACTGCGTGTGCCAGAGCTTTCTAAGATGTCTGAATAAACGGTCTTTTTCACCAAAGAGCCTTTTATTTCTGCTTCTATGGAATTCCTTACATTATGCTTGTGATGCCTTTTCCTGGAAGCTTTGCCACCTCCCAGATGTTTTGAAGGATGGAGATTAAGAGTGGGGTTAGAAGCCCAGATGGTTTCCCTTCTTCCTGCTGCAAGTTGGAAGTTGGGCTGCAGAGACATGGAGAGAAAGGACCCCTTTTCCTGGCCCATTTGCTGTGGGGTGCCCAGGAGCATTGCTCCTTTCTCTGCTAATCTTGGGGGACCGGGAGGTATTTCTTTTTCCTCTCTCTGTTTCACTTTCACAGTATAGGTGTCTATACTATAAGGGAGCAGCAGTGGCATAGGAGGTTAAGAGCTCATGTATCTAATCTGGAGGAACCGGGTTTGATTCCCAGCTCTGCCGCCTGAGCTGTGGAGGCTTATCCGGGGAATTCAAGGTGTAGCCACAGCTGCCCCTCTCCACAAGCGCCAGCTGGGTGACCTTAGGCACAATCACAGCTTCTGGAGGAATACTCTCTGGCCACCTACCTCACAGGGGTGTTTGTTGTGAGGAAAGGGCAAAGAGGTGCAAGCCCTTTGAGTCTCCTGCAGGAGAGAAGGGGATATAAATCAGAACTCCTCCTGCTCCTGCTCCTGCTCCTGCTCCTGCTCCTGCTCCTGCTCCTCCTCCTGCTCCTGCTCCTGCTCCTGCTCCTCCTCCTGCTGCCAGCAGCAGCAACAGCAGCAGCATGCTGCTGCTGCTCCGCCTCCTCCTCCCCTCCTCCTCCTCCTCCTCCTCCTCCTCCTCCCTCCTCCCTCCTCTTCTTCTTCTTCTTCTTCTTCTTCTTCTTCTTCTTCTTCTTCTTCTTCTTCTTCTTCTTCTTCTTCTTCTTCTTCTTCTTCTTCTTTTTCCTGCAGATCAGCGCGACTCCCAGCCATGGAGTTGGCTTATAAAACAAAGGTCCACTCCAAAGGTGTTCGGCAGGCGTTGAGCCACATAATGCCAGTCTGAACATATCCTGATCAGCTCACAATCTGACTGTGAACGTCCAACAAAGTATGCTAAACAGGTTCTCTAGGGGAAGTACATTAGCATCCCCTACCACAGCTTGAACCTGAGGGGTTTGGGTATGCTGGACATAAGCCCTGCCAGAGAGACACAGCCCTGCCTCAATGTGGGATTCATCTCTTCTGCATTCAGGGTCCCAACATGAGGTTTGGTGGAGTGCAAGGTCCATGGTAACCCCCATGCTCCAGAATGGGTTGACCCAGAAAGGGGTGGGAGACTCAGAGCAGCAGGAGGCTGCAAGGCTCATGTAGTTTGGAGAGCGAGGCTACCAGACTTCGGACCTTGGTTTCATATAAGCCCTAGACACCCTTGTTAAAGGAGTAACTGCAATGTTGTTGGGAACTACTGGGAAGGAGTGGTAGTTCTATTTTTTGCTATATGTTGTAAATGTTGGAGTTTATTGTTTCCAGGGGTTTTTGTGTGTTTTGTAATGGGAACAGAGAGTTCTCACTGGAAACCTTCATCATTATTTGAATCCTGATGATTCATCAAGCCCTTGGAGTCTTCAGGAGCCAACCCACTTGCAAAGAAGAATTGGACTTGGCAGGATCAGTAGACTGTAACTAGAAGGACTTGGAAATGCAACCTGAACAGGACCTTGAAGTGTGATGTTAA
The DNA here is from genome assembly GCF_021028975.2 of Sphaerodactylus townsendi. NCBI lineage: Eukaryota > Metazoa > Chordata > Lepidosauria > Squamata > Sphaerodactylidae > Sphaerodactylus > Sphaerodactylus townsendi. Next base: position 3,286,957 of record NC_059430.1, on the reverse strand, counting down.
ATGCTGATGTTATAAGTTATATGTTAAGAAAGTAAACCATTTTGTTTTTAAAATTTGTTGTTGCAAACTCATTCCAGGTTCTGCCCCACAGAACCCACAGATAGAGGTCACACAGACTCAGCAGAAGTACTCCAAAGAGCTCAGTCCTCGGCTGGGCTCAGCTCTCCCTGGAGCATGCACACACACTGAGTTAGAAGCCCTTCATCCCATTTGTGTAGACATTGAGAATGAAATATTCTGCACATGGTCTGGAGTCCTTGTTGGGGACAAGCCTGACTAAATTCCATGAAATTATCAAGCATATAGAAGACAAAGTACATGGGTGGGAAAGAACCAAGAGACTAGAGACCGAGGAAATTAACATGCAGCAAGAGGCGTCATGAGGGGACTGACAGAGATGGAGAAAAGGTTACACAGCAAAAAGAACATTTATTAGGACAAATTTGTAAACTATTACTTGAAGGTGAGACAGAAACAGAACAAGTATCAGCCAGTCAAAACTTCCATGGTTTGTAGCCAAGGGCTGTTACAACATAAAAATCTTATAAATGAACTCCAGAAGCCGAATAAAAAACAATACAAATTCAAACAATAAATGGAAATATAAAACAATAGTTGTAAAATAGGAGGGACACAGTTGATCACGCATTGATCTCAGCCTCCTACCCAAGGGGATGAACAGCTGGGCATTAAACGCCAGGGAATCAGAGAGCCAAACTCCCCTAACTAGCAGCACAAGACCAGGGGCTGGTAAAAACCCAGAATTTTTTTTCTGGGTCAGAAAACTCCACCCAAAAGAATCCAAAGATTAGACTCAGTAAATAACCTCTCCCTTTACAAACAGCTTCCAGTTTGACTGCTGTGGTCTAGAGGCTGGTGCCAACATTTTTGAAGCGATATTTGGGTAGGGCTTGGAGCATTTGGGGAAATGCAATATAACGATCTTCAAAAGGGCACAATTGTGCAATTAGCAGTGAAATTGCAGCTGGAAACCACGCAGCACCCCAGAAATGCAGCTAGTTTACAAACCAGGATTTGATAAACGTGCTTCCTATTGGATGATGGAATAGAGAGGGCATGTTAATCACATTTGCAGATGATATCAAATTAGGAGGGGTAGCTAACACCCTAGAGGACAGGGGCAGGATTCAAAAGGATCTGGACAGATTAGAGAGCTGGGCCAAAACCAGCTAAAATGAATTTCAACAGGGGATAAATGTAAGATTGTGTACACTTAGGCCCAGAAAAAAAAATAGGAAATGCACAGATTACAGGATGGGGGGGACACCTGGTTTGATAACCTTATTTTCGATGCGAAAGGGATCTGCAGGAGTCTTAGTAGACCATACAGACTGAACATGGAGTCAGCTTTTAGCCCGTGATGTAAGCAAGTGCAAAGAGAAAGCCAATGCGATTCTGGGATGCATCAATAAGACTATAGGGTCTAGATCAGGGGTAGGGAACCTGGGGCTCTCCAGATGTTCAGGAACTACAATTCCCATCAGCCTCTGTCAGCATTGCCAAATTGTGGCCATGCTGGTCAGGGCCGGGATGGGAATTGTAGTCTCTGGTAGAGAGCCCCAGGTGGACCCTGGGCCCCTGGAAGCCAGTCGTCAATGGTGGTGAACCTTTGGCACTCCAGATGTTATGGACTACAATTCCCATCAGCCCCCCTACAATTGGCCATGCCGGCAGGGGCTGATGGGAATTGCTCAGTCCATAACTATCCTGGAGTGCCAAAGGTTCGCCACCATGGAGCCTCTGGATTGAAGGGAAGTGAATTGCACACCCACTACATTGGTCTGACCTCACCGAGAGTACTGTGTTCAGTTCTGGGCACCACAATTCAAGAAGGATATTGACAAGCTGGAACGGGTCCAGAGGAGGGCAACCAAAATGGTAAAAAGTCTGGAGTTCTTGCCCTACAAAGAGAGGATGAGGGAGCTGGGGGAGGGATACCAAAGGAGGAGGGGTGGGGTACCAAAATTGCTTAAATAAATAGATAAATAGATAAAACTCTTAGAGGAGTTTTAGCTAATAGACGCCATCTGTTGTTTTGAAATGTTACATTATGATTTGAACGCTGTGTTTTAATTTGCACCAGGTACTAAATGTAATACGGTGTTTTGTTTCATGTATTTACTTGTGGTGGTTTGTTGTTGTGAACCTTGCCTCTGGAGCCCATCTCAGGGAGGGCGGTATGTAAGTTTAATAATAAACAAACAAACAAACAAATAAATAAATAACGATTCGCATTACAAATTATCAAGAAATAAAACACATAGGCATAAAAATGATTTCTGAGTCAATTCTATTCCGGAGCCTTTTTTACACAATTTCTTCTTCTTCTTCATCATCATCATCATCATCATCATCATCATCATCATCATCATCATCATCATCATCATCATCATCATCATCATCATCATCATCATCATCATCATCATCATCATCATCATTATTAATTACATTTAGTATACCGCCCTATAATAAGAAGTCTACAGGTTGTGCTACTCCATCTTCTGGGATTTTTCTTTTCCCAACTGGAAGGTTGAAGCATCCCTAGGGAGAAAGCTTTAGGCTCACGTCACCCCCTGCATGCGTTACATGTTCCTGGACAGTCCTCTAGGAATTAATTTGTATTTATCTCCCCTGACATTGTGAGGAGACAATTCTCCTGAGCTTCCAGCTCCTGGCTCCCTCACTCCCTGAGGGACTTCAATCCAGGAGGCATCCCCAAGGCCCCAGCCCACGATTGGGATGAGTGCCCTCTCGGCACATCAGCATTGAATACCTCTTAAGCTGCTCAGGGCATCAGAGACTTCATGCCTGGAGGGAGAAAAAAAAGCTCACAAGATCTGAAACCCAGATCCCACGTCTACCACACATCAACATCCTGAAAAATTCCCTAGAGTTGGACAGTTCTTATCTTGCAGACCAGATGAGCAGTGATGCCAAGACTTGAGGAGGAGGAGGAGGAGGGACCCAGCCTTGACTTGTCATTCCATATGCGAAGGTGAGCAGCTTTTGCAGGACAGCGTATTTCCAGGTGCTGAGTAAACCTCTCTCAACCTGCTGGCAGGAAAAGAAGTGACGCCCTCCACGTGGGGCCTAGAAATCTCCCAGAGTTACAGACGATCTCCTGAATTCAGCGATCACTTGCCCTGCAGAAAATGGCACCTTTGTAGGGTGAACATAATGGCAAACCCCAGGCCCCACCCACAAATTCCCCAGGATTTCCCAATGCAGCAGTGGCTACCCTAGCATACCTGCCCCTTTCTCTCCTGCAGGAGAACTCAAAGGGGCTGACAATCCTCCTTGCCCTTCCCCTCACAACAAACACCTGCCCGTGGGGTAGGTGGAGGCTGAGGAGAGAGTCTCCGAGGAAAGCTATGACTAGCCCAAAGGTCACCCAGCTGGCGTGTGTGGGAGTGTACAGGCTAATCTGAATCCCCCAGATAAGACTCCACAGCTCAGGCGGCAGAGCTGGGAATCAAACCCAGTTCCTCCAGATTAGATACACGAGCTCTTAACTTCCTACGCCACTGCTGCTCCTAAGCTTTGTTAATGCATGTTATCCTGTATCATAGCCACTGGCCCGGTTTGGCGCATGGGTATTGATCTACTGGAAGAAGGGCCAGGGGAAGGGAGCTAGGGAGCTACCTCTTCCCTGCCTTTGGAAGCCGGCCGACGGCAGCAAGAGGCAACGCCTACTGCTAGAAAAAAAAAAGACAGAGGCAGAGGGGGGGAACACTTCTTGCCAGGAGACATCTGCCCGGCAGAGCCCCACAGCGGAGCAAAGAAGTTCCGAATGCGGGGCATCCACTCACGGAGAGCTTTGCCATGATGCAGGCGCTTGATCAGATCAAGACCCATGCTAGGAGCCTCACGCTTCTGCTTGATTAATAAAAGTGAAAGCTATGGCAGTTGGTTACCCCAGCAAAAAAAAAAAGCGTTGGTGTGGTTATTGGGTAGAGCCCACTTACTCGGACAAGCAATGTACGCACTCCAAGCGCAAAGGGAGGCCAGAAACATCTGTGAAATGGCCTGCAACACTGCAGATGACCAGTTAGCATCCTAGGGGCTCCTTTATTTAATTTTTTTTTAGAAAGAAGCAAGCCTTTATTGGCATATGAACAGCGAAGTACAACAATAATAAAAAACGCAGTTAAAAGCATATACTTACAATACAGGATATACATGTTAGGATTGGAAGGGAAATCTACTGGTGTTTAGTAATTTCCAGGAGAAGAGTCCTGCCACTATCATACAGAGAGGAAAGGATCAAGATTGTCCAACAAGTAGTGTAATCCAATTAAATCAGGGAGATCGGTTAAATGTAAAGGAGGTAGAGATTCACATACTTGGATCTGATTTCCCTTGAATCTGAGACAGTATGTAGTAATTGGTGGAGCCAGAGATTCAACTGAGCCATGCGTTACATGGGCACAATCTTTTAGCCTTTTCTTGCTTATTAAATCTGCCCGTGTAACAAGGCAGAAGGCATAACTTTTTTATTAAACCACAATGGCGAGGCATGATGGCTCTCCCTTTGGAACAGGGTTTATTAAAGCAACACAGGTAGTGTGCCGAGTGGCCCCGTTCAAATTGGGAGAGAAAAAAAAATACAAGGGGGAGCATGTTTTTTTCTTGGCTGCTTTAACGGTCATTAGGGTAGAGAACTCTCTCTGTCCAATAGGTTGACCCTTTACCAATTTTCTATAAAGCTTCTGGAATAGGACAAAGGAGGCAAAGTGAATCCCACCCCTTGACAGTCCAATAGAGGCGAATTTTTCTTCAATGATGGAAAACCAGGGGTTGGAATGGGTGTCAGAGTGCAGGCGGTGGACCCGGGAATTAGAGTCCTAGAGAAAATGAATTAGCAGCCAAGAATCTAAAAGTCCTCAGCCAATAGCGGCTGATTCCAAGGAGTTTGACCTAACTCCAGACAAAAAGGGGCTGCATAGGGCATGCAATTTTGGGAGTCAAAGGCTCCTTTATTATCCTTGAGGAAGGAATAACTAAATTATTAAATTAGCATTTGGGAATATTGCTGTGTGGCGCCCTAAACTTGGCATAAAGGCAGAAGCCTTAGCATGCCTTAACCCAGCCCTGACCCCCACACCCGCAAGACTGAAGCCTGGCAACATGTGCACGGAACGAGGAAATTTACTTTATTTTTAAAAAGCAGTGAAAAGAGCTATTTCCTCCTCTCACACTCGTATTTGGGGCAGGCCAGCATGACCCGACCAGCCACATAAACACACACAGAAGCCGGTGCTGAATCACTTGGTAAAAGCGATCCATAACCGAGCAGACAAAAGAGCAAAATGCCACAACGCTGTTTGTTCCATTTGGCCTGAAAGGCGAAGGAGCTAAGTCCTCTTCTGTCACTCCTTCGGGGAAGAAGGAGCAAGAAAAGAATAGAGAAGACTCCTCCTCCGCCCCACCCAAAGCGTTGATGTCTGGGTGGCCGGGAGATCCCTCCGTTCTATGAAGACCCTGCCTCCTTTGGATTGTCAGGGCTGAGCATTGGAGGGAAGAGGAGCCCAACCCCAATTGTTTTGTTCTGTGGAGGAGAAGGTGCTGCTTATATCCTCCAGTGCAGAAGCCTCTCTCCACTGCAGAGTAGGTTGCAGAAAGGGGTTGCAGCAGCCGTGCTAAGCGCTAGCTGCAAGGGGCAGTCCCCAGTTTGTCACAAATGGGTCTGACGCAGCGCAACCCTAGAAGCAAAGATGCGTTTGTTAGGCCATCCTCAATTCCCCCGTCCCGCCCCCCCTAGTTCATGGTGCCGCACACCCTGAGAGCTGAATTCTGGGATAGAACCATAGAATCCTAGGGTTGGAAGGGGCCCCAAGGGCCATCCAGTCCAACCCCCTGCCATGCAGGAACACGCAATCAAAGCACTCCCGACAGATGGCCATCCAGCATCTGCAATATTGTCATGTCAGACTGAACACGTATATTACAGACTGAGCTTCTCTTCCGTCGTCCCAGGCGCACTGTCTCTACTCTGTACATAAGAACATAAGAACTAGCCTGCTGGATCAGACCAGAGTCCATCTAGTCCAGCTCTCTGCTACTCGCAGTGGCCCACCAGGTGCCTTTGGGAGCTCACATGCAGGAGGTGAAAGCAATGGCCTTAAGAACATAAGAACTAGCCTGCTGGATCAGACCAGAGTCCATCTAGTCCAGCTCTCTGCTCCTTGCAGTGGCCCACCAGTTGCCTTTGGGAGCTCACGTGCAGGATGTGAAAGCAGTGGCCTTCTGCTGCTGCTGCTGCTCCCGAGCACCTGGTCTGCTAAGGCATTTACAATCTCAGATCAAGGAGGATCAAGATTGGGAGCCATAGATTGACTTCTCCTCCATCAATCTGTCCAAGCCCCTTTTAAAGCTATCCAGGTTAGTGGCCATCACCCCCTCCCGTGGCAGCATATTCCAAACACCAACCACACGTTGCGTGAAGAAGTGTTTCCTTTTATTAGTCCTAATTCTTCCCCCCAGCATTTTCAATGGATGCCCCCTGGTTCTAGTATTGTGAGAAAGAGAGAAAAATTTCTCTCTGTCAACATTTTCTACCCCATGCATAATTTTGTAGACTTTGATCTATAACAGGCTCAGGAACAGGCTCATCCTAAAAGGTGTAAGAGTCACTAGCCTTATTGAACAACACAAACTGGGAGATCAGCCTTCCAGTACAATCCTAAACAGATTCAAAGAAGCCCAGTGACTGGCTAACTCAGAAGGGCCCAGCTCTGCTTGGGACTGGGCTTCTGTCAAAAACTGGGCCAGGAATTCAGGGGAACAGTTGCTGGTTTTGACCCAAATGATTATGGAGGACGTTTCTGAAAGTCAAGAAATGGGCCGAGGGCGAGATCTTTCAGCTAAGCAGGCCAAATAGGGAATTTAGAGACATAAAATGCAGTATCCATAGGAGAGCTAAGAGAAGAATCTCAGTCATGTGGCTTTTTGTAGATTAAAGGCAGTCATGGTGCAGTGGTTGGCGGTAGGTGCTCTCTAATCTGGAGGAACCGGGTTTGATTCCCTGCTTTCTATTTACTTTGAGCTGTGCAGGCTTATCTGGTGAACTTCGTTAGCTTGTGCACTCCAACAACGCCCCAACTGGGTGACCTTGGAGCTAGTCACAGTTCTTCGGAACTCAGCCCCACCCACCGCACTGGGAATTGTTTGTTGTGGGAGGCAGGGAGGGAAAGGAGATTACACGGCCCCTTTGAGTCTCACTTACAGGAGAGAAAGGGGGGATATAAATCTACCTCTCCTTCTCCTTCTCCTTCTCCTTCCCCTCCTCCTTCCCCTCCTCCTCCTTCTCCTCCTCCTCCTCCTCTTCTCCTTCTCCTTCTCCTTCTTCTTCTTCTTCTTCTTCCTCTCCTTCTCCTTCTCCTTCTCCTTCACCTTCTCCTTCTTCCTTCCCCTCCTCCTTCTCCTCCCCTCCTCCTCTTCTCTTCTCCTTCTCCTTCTTTTCTCCTTCTTCTTCTTCTTCTTCTTCT